>NC_083615.1:11529762-11829762 GCF_963584025.1 Labrus mixtus
CAGCCGTTTTAAAGGAGAGCAGGGTTTTGTAGTTATACTGTGTACGTGTGCAGACTGCACGCCGTGTGGCAAACGAGTTCATTTAAGGTTACAGTTTCGGCCACAGAGCTCCTTAACATTACTCCTCTGATTCACCTCTCCGTAATGAATGATATTTTACATTTTACCATCAGAAATGACAACATC
Source organism: Labrus mixtus (assembly GCF_963584025.1). Classification (NCBI taxonomy): domain Eukaryota; kingdom Metazoa; phylum Chordata; class Actinopteri; order Labriformes; family Labridae; genus Labrus; species Labrus mixtus. The sequence continues at coordinate 11,529,949 of NC_083615.1, forward strand.
GTTTGACTGGTGAGACCACGCACACTGAAAACAAACTGAACTATTTGCAATGAAATAAAGACGACACCTTTCGCCACATTTTCTATTCTTCAGTGTCTTACATTTCTTCTGATTAAATGATCCGATAAGTGTTTGAAATCTTGAAAACAGCGTGTGGTCCCTGCAAGAGAAAATGACGAGACGACAGAAAAGCGACTGTTTTTTTGTTTTTTTTAATCCGCAGACTTCATGACTGCAACATCTGTGTGATCCAGAATCGGTTAATCAGGCCTATTGATAACACCATGTGAAACAAAATGGCGGGCGGCGCCATGTTATAGACTCTCGTCGGCATCATTTGACATTTCTTTTTAGGGACAAATAAAGCACCTTTAAACTCGTACATGTTTGTGCCGACTCACTGACATTTGTAATATTGAAATCTATTGAAATGAAAGATGTGACTCTAGAGATGTGACTCAAAGTTTAGCCTATGAAAATAAAATATAAAGAGTTTCAACAATAAATACAGTTTAAGAATTATGTTTAAAAAACTGCAAAAAGTTACACATTCACTAAAAAAATAATGATTGCATACATGCATCCCATTTTTCTAATATAATAACGTTTATGATGGTTAAAAAGAAAATCGGGGCCATGAAGGAACCTTCAGCCTCACACTGTACGAGTGCTGTGCTCTGCTGCGGTCAGGAGAACACAATGAACGAACATAGAAGTGTCAGTCATGGGCAAACACTCTGTGTTAGGGAACGTTCAGATAAGGAGACATAACAAGGACACATCAGTCACACGATGTGTTTCTTTGGTTTCTCTCTCTGACACCAGCAAACAGTGAGCTGCAGAGCTGAGAGGGTCAGAGAGCTGCAGAGGGTCAGCGGGTTAGAGAGCTGCAGAGGGTTAGAGAGCTGCAGAGGGTTAGAGAGCTGCAGAGGGTCAGCGGGTTAGAGAGCTGCAGAGGGTCAGCGGGTTAGAGAGCTGCAGACAGTCAGCGGGTTAGAGAGCTGCAGAGGGTTAGAGAGCTGCAGAGGGTTAGAGAGCTGCAGAGGGTCAGCGGGTTAGAGAGCTGCAGAGGGTCAGTGGGTTAGAGAGCTGCAGACAGTCAGCGGGTTAGAGAGCTGCAGACAGTCAGCGGGTTAGAGAGCTGCAGAGGGTTAGAGAGCTGCAGACAGTCAGCGGGTTAGAGAGCTGCAGAGGGTTAGAGAGCTGCAGAGGGTCAGCGGGTTAGAGAGCTGCAGAGGGTTAGAGAGCTGCAGAGGGTCAGCGGGTTAGAGAGCTGCAGAGGGTCAGAGAGCTGCAGAGGGTTAGAGAGCTGCAGAGGGTCAGAGAACTGCAGAGGGTTAGAGAGCTGCAGCGGGTTAGAGAGCTGCAGAGGGTCAGCGGGTTAGAGAGCTGCAGAGGGTCAGAGAGCTGCAGAGGGTTAGAGAGCTGCAGAGGGTCAGCGGGTTAGAGAGCTGCAGAGGGTCAGAGAGCTGCAGAGGGTCAGAGAGCTGCAGAGGGTTAGAGAGCTGCAGAGGGTTAGAGAGCTGCAGAGGGTTAGAGAGCTGCAGAGGGTTAGAGAGCTGCAGAGGGTCAGCGGGTTAGAGAGCTGCAGAGGGTCAGCGGGTTAGAGAGCTGCAGAGGGTTAGAGAGCTGCAGAGGGTCAGAGAGCTGCAGAGGGTTAGAGAGCTGCAGAGGGTCAGAGAGCTGCAGAGGGTTAGAGAGCTGCAGAGGGCAGGCGATCCGCAAAGACAAACAACATTTGCACTTGCATTTGCAAACATCAAGGAGTTTGTGTTGGGCAGGTGGGGAGGTGGGGATGGGTGGGATGGATGGGTGGGTGGGGGGGTCGGGGCTGGAGATCAGAGCTTGGTCAGCAACCACTGCTACCTCAACATAGTGGGAATGATATATATAAACACACATATATATATATATATATATATATTCTAATGGACTCATTCAAGGGGATAAAGGCTAACCACAAGGAGTGGGAGGAAAGTTTTAAACTCTCCAGGAGCAGGAGCCGGGGTCTATGAGGTGGTCTTGCTTAAGCCTCGCACGTGTCTAAACAACCTCTCTATTACACCCGAGACCTTTGAGGGCACTCCCCATCGAGCAGGGAACAAAGGCCATGACCCCTGGGTCAAAAGCGTTACACGGTAGGCCAAGCGGGCCCATTGACTGCTCCGCTGCTGTTTGCTTTAAGAAGGTAAAGATTACTAACACATTAACTAACGGCGATTAGGGGGTTATCCCTCATGGGACTGAGGTCCCAGGGCAGCACATCACGTCTTATTAACACAAGCTGACCTCTGACCCCAGCAGTCACCTCAGGCAGCCGACTGTGACCAACACTTTCTGCTCGCTGTTTCACACACTCGAGAGAGGGGAGACTATCGGAGCAAGGTGCAGCACGGCTGAAAAAAAAAAAAAGGTTTTCTCTGAATAAAAAAAAAGAAAAAGAAATGAAGAACCAATATTATCAGTGCACAGGAGGTGATGCAGCTATTAGCAGTCTGTGCACCGTGTGTGTAATACTTCTGATTAGTATCCTTTCATGATTAAGTACATTTGATTAAAATTAATAAATTTTTCGGCCTCTGACTTTGAAGCACATGTTCTACCTCGGTTCATGAAATGGAAGCGTGTGTTACATTCACATCACAAAATGGCGGACACGAGACATGCGCAGAAACGGCGTTCAAGACGAACGAATGATGAAAAACAGGAAAGGGACGATTTCTTCACAAACTCATTCTGCCTAACTGTCCAACAGTCACTTGAGCTTCTGCAGAGAAGTGAAATGTAAGATGTGATCATTTGTGCTTGTCTCGCTTGAATAAAAACACCGGGAGGATATTAAATTATTTTAAACAGAAGAGTTATCACCAGAGGGTTTTTTTTTTTTGAAAGGTCGGGTTCATTTTGTGTAAGGCCGATTCATTTACAATGTTTGTCCAAAGTTTTCTTCACGTGTTAAACTTTTTTAAAGTAACACATTAAAGTATCAAATGAATTCTTAACCCAAAAAATAAATGTATTAAATAACGAATAAATTGGGATTATTAAAAAAATAAAATACCTCTTATTTTGAAAAGCCATTAATAATCCGATAAAGAAAACAAACTGCTCTTTCACGTTTTTCTTTATTTATAGGCAGGTTAAAAAAACCTGATTAAAGCCACTGTGAATAAAAAACAATAACGAGTATATAACGGAGATTAAATATGCAAAATGTGAGTTTTTGAATTTAATTAATAACTGCAAAATTATTTGTATTTATTTTGTCACTTAAGCAAAATAAAATACATAATGTATAAATACCATTCATACTTTAAAAACAAATACGTAGAAACCGATGTTTTTGACACTTATGTGTTTAATAATGTAGGAAATGTTTTTTGCTAAATGTAGAAATCTCTTTCGTTCTCATTATATTTGATCATTTTTACTTTCTACAGAAAAATCCATCACAGCCCTCACTGCACATACATGCACACTTCTATTAAGGCTTCATTTTTCATGGATAAACTGTAAATCTGTGGAGAAATGTGGAAATTAAAGTTCACAAAAGGGAGATGATTTTGACTTTGTAAAATTCTCTGTGACTCCGATGCTAAAGAAAACTATTATTTATCAGAGGAAACTGAATGAACACACACTCCTTTTTGAAGTTAAACTTCTCAGTAATTGACATGTTTGCATCTATAATTAACGCAGCATAATTTAGATTTCTCTTTACATTTAATAAAAGTTCCATGAAGACTAATCATAGATCCTAAATCAAAGTAATATTATTATTTAGTAATATTATAATTGAAGTTTTTTTTAAAACTCTTTATACATCAAGTTCCTCTCCCACTGTGGCATATTTCAAACCCATGAATGGCTATAAAATGCATGAATTATTTTATCTGTTGAGTTTTAAAAAAAATCAGAATTTAGTCTTATTAACTTTCCCTGAATTTTCTTTTTTAAAATATGTCTTGCTTTAAACTTTTTCATCGAAATCCCCAAAGCAGAGCACTCATTTCTCCATGTGTCAAACGCCCTTCAGTTTGCTTCTGATCTGCCTCCTTCACATAACAAACCAGAAACACAAAATCACAAGTAAAGCAGAACGTTGCTGTGTTTGTGATGATTTTAAAGGCATATTCTAAAGTAACTACACTTTAAGAAACGTCATGCACACTCCTTCGATTCATGTGAAGAAAAAAAAAAAAACAGACATACAAAGAGTTTCTTTTAGCAGCATTGCACTCACCTCGCTGTCTCTCTTGCAGATTTGTAAAGAAGAAGAGGAGGAAAAGAGCAGGAGGAGAGTTTCTCCTGGGATCAGACTGGAAATTATGGACCTATTTGATATCAGAGCTCCGAGTGGACAACCTATCCAAAGAGGGACGCGCCCTAACTGTAACTAACAACTACTTCTGGCAGCCCTTCAACAGCCAAACATATTGTGCTCCATGAGAGCAGCTTTCTGCATGGCAGCATCGACCTGGAGCAACTCAGGAAAGAAACACAGAATGAGGATTATAATGCTAATAAGAATAAATAAATATACATAAATACATGTCTTTTTGATGAGAGCTTAACTGACCCCTTAATGATTTTACTGATGAAACCTCTAACATGGTGATGACGATGCAGACTAGAAAAATCACAATGATAAAAAAAAAAGTGTCTCCTTACAGTTCAAAAAGGTTTTTTTTTTACATTTAAAATATTTTCAGATTTTACAAAAATTAGAACACACACTTTAAGCAGTCCTGTGAGGTCACAAGACCAAAGTTAAACCATTAAATACTGACATATCCTTCCTTTAATTAATTTAATAAATTCATGACAAAACCTACTCAGAAGCTCAGAGCTTCTCTAAGAGTTCCTATTTCTTTAATTTAAGTTCTCACAGGATACATTTATAAAACTAGTTTTATTTCAGCAACATAAATAATGTGTACCAAGTGTAGCTCACTAAACTCGACTGTTAAAAAAACTAAACGATCCAACGTTCTCAGTTAAAAGAGCACCAGAACAATTTCTCAAAGTCAATGCTGCGTATTAACGAAATAAGTCCGTCGACCAGGCTGCATACCTGAACTCACTTTCTGCACTTTTACCCCCGAGGCCTGCTAAAAGCTACTCCAAACAGCCTCGGCCATTTTGTTTTATTCTTCCTCCTCGCACTAAGCCAGGAGCATGCAGGCCTGGCATTTCAGGGGCCACGTCACATCGCCTGTTTCTGCACTGCAGGGCTGCAAGGTGTCCAACAGCTGAGTAATACACACACTGTGACACGCTGCCTTAACAAACACTCTGTGTGAGTGTGTGTGTTGCATTATTATCTCACAGACACTCTCTTTAGCCTCGTTCACTGATGGAAACAGCAAAAAAAAACATGCAGCTAATACACTTGATGTGTCTCATTAAACACACCTAAACGTTTCTCAGCTTCAGAGCCTTCAGTCCGAGATCCATTCACACTTTTCCTCTCCTCTGATTTACACGGTGAAGTTAGCTCAGACACAAAACACACAGACACACATTTCAAGATCAAGATTCTGACTTTCTGCACTGCAAAAAAAAATCTGTAGTCTCTTTTTTTTTAAAAAGAAAAGAAAACAGCACTGATATTCATTAGGAACTGACGAGGGTGAAAACACTGATTCGACTGATTCTTACAGATTATAATTGATGTGCAAAATGCTTTAAACAGAAGAGTATTTATCTATGTGCTAATAAAGCCACACTTTACAGGACAGCTGCATAAACATGTTTTATTACTCCATGGGCTGTTTCTGCTAATTTTTTAAATCCCAGACAAGACATGCTTCAAATGTTGGAGACAAAAAATACTTTGCCAACAGTGCACAACTTGTCGAATTATATTCATTTATTTGTCTTGCATGATGTGGCTGTTCATATTTTAAAGGTATTCACAGTAATGGTTATCTGAGGATTTAAGAGACACACTACCCTGTCGTAGAGTATATAGAGTTTTTTCCCCCCTGCTTTTTTCATCAAATAAATGGCTGCTGTCCTTCAAGGGGGCAAATCAGTTCATTCAGAGACAAAAACGTTTCAGTAAATCTGAATCTTTAGGGCACACGTGCATTGTAATGCATTCTTTTGTTTATAACTGTTGGTCAGTGTGTTTCGTTCTGAGGGGTCTTACAGCTCATTTTATGTCCTTGCAGGATACTACCACACATGTCGGGTATTCAGAGAATGAATATCGAAATGAATGGCATAAATATTTAATTTGTCTTTTTCCTCCTTATGAAATGTGCAAAGCTTTTCTTTTGAAAGGTCACCTGAGTTGCATTTCATGTGTTGTATGTGAATAAGGTTTATTATATTCAAACGTGCACTTAACCCTGACCCCATCACAAAAACACACCCACACCCATGGTTTGACGCAGCCCCCCCCCCCCCCCCCCCCTCCCCCATTCCCCTACTTCTCATTTTTGCAATTACTCACTTCAATAGCGCAACATATTTTTCTAACCGTGCAATACATATTTTTCATCGAATACATTATTTTAATTTTTTTCTGGTGCAAGTCATGTGCAATATGCATGATCTGCTGTGAAATATTTTTTGTTCTTTACCGTTCAATACACATTGCTCCTCTTTAACTTGGATGCATGGTGCTGATGCCTATATGATGGGCACTGTAAGGGGAAACATTTCTAACTTAGTTGTACAATTCTATAATGACAGTGAGGTTTTTCTACTGCTGCTTAAACTTTATCTTTCATCAATAATAATGTCCCTGTGTTTAAATTGTATACACTACTAATGCTAAACTGTGCTGGGTTGTAATCGTTCTCTGGAGTGCCATCCTGATCGTCGTCATCACCATCAGCTGAAAGGTGTGGACAATGTGCAGGAGACTGAGACATGATGACCCCTGACCCCTCACACCGGCACAGAGAGGCGGAGGGTCATGCAGAGGACATGTTGGTGGAGGGAGAAGTCGATCTTCTCCTTTCCGTTCTGACACAGGACTGTGTACAGCAACAGCTAGATGAGCAGGAGGGCTTTCCAAAATCCACACTCGTTTGGCTGCAAGCAAGACATCAGGGCCGTGTGTGTGTCAAAGGAAACGCTGAGGAAAGAGTTTTTTTTTTTTTTTTGTGGCAGCACCCATGCACTTGACAGTGTGTGTTAGTCCACCTCTGTGTCTCTGCTGCGTCCCCACCCTGAGTCAATATCCCTCCACACAAATATCTGTCATGTTTAGTAGCCAAAATGGCACGCAGCCCATTTGTTGGAGGATTCTACCTCGTCTCATCGTGATATGGTTCTCACGTGTCTAGTCAATTTTTTGTCATTACATCTGCACATTAGAAGTACCTCAAGCTCTGCAGAGCAGCGCAGGGCCGGGGGGTTAAAAGGCGCGAGGCACTGAAATGAGAGGGAGAGAAAAGCATCAGCTCTCAGGCTGCTGTCAATTGAGCCTGAGCCTCTGTAATGTGAGGGTGGTGGGGGGGGGGTCGTCAGGGTGGAGGTTAACCTGGCACAGAACCAACCACTAATGCCCCTTAAATGTCAGAGACTGCAGAAAGGAAGGGAGACAGCAAAAAACGAGAGCACATTCATATTTCAGTATGGCAGATGCTATTATGCGTTGCCGCCTCACACTGAGTGCACATGAGGACACCGGCAGAGAGAAAAAGACATGCAGACGTGCAAAACGGGAAATGAAAGAGAACAGGAAAAAAAGACTCTGCAGTGGTGATGGAGGCAGCTCCATCTGATGGTTGTCTTTATTCAACAAAGTTCAGAGTGGATCTCTCTCTCTCTCTCTCTCTCTCTCTCTCTCTCTCTCTCTGCAGACGAAAATCTGACGGGTGGGGGTCGTGGGGATGGGGTTGAGTCTGGTGTTGGGGGTGGGGTTGGTTGGACTGCTGGAGAGAGTGATCTTTTTTTCCAGTGGGGTGAAAGGCGGACGGTCATGTGTGCAGAGCTCATGACAAAAGGCCCTTTTATGTGCAGCGTATGCAGATAGAGGAGGCTCCTTTGTGCACAGATGGAGATCCCATGCCTGGGTCTGCCTGCGGCGGAGAGAGGGAAGGGAGGGAGGGAGCGAGGGAGGGAGGGAGGAAGGGAGGGAGGAGAGGGGGAGAAGAGTGTTGGTGAAGGGAAGGGAGGGGAGGGGTGTCTCTGGCACTGAGTGCCATCACTGTGTCTGGTGGGGGGAGGGGGCACAGAAAAGGAGAACCAAGCCGTCCTGGACCTGCCAGGTTCATCCATTAGGGAGGAGGGGCCACGAGGCTTGTTAAGAGGATACACAGACTGGTAACCCCACAGTGCGATCACAGAGAGAGCCCCATCTACTGTCTAACAAGTGGATCAGAGTCAAATATTATGTTGTACATAGTTTTTTCTTTGTTCATATTTTGTTTAGTGTTTTTTATTCTACTTGAGTTCTCTGACAGTAAGAGTACTTTTGTTACATAGATTTCTGTTTTTCATTTTATTTATATGTTCATTGTTTTGTACCAGAACATGAAGACAAATACCTTGAATGTGTAAACCTACTTGGCAATAAACCGACTTCTGATTCTGATATTTACCAGAATTCTCTGCTGTTGTTTGTAACACCTTGTGGTGCCTCAGTCAGCAGTTTTTACAAACAAGAACTGGATTATAAAAAGGTAAAAACCCTTTCACCTACTTTTTGATGCCAACCTTTACCTCCTCCTAAGAGCTTAAACATGAAAATATAAGCGACGAATACGCTCAAGATGGAACTGAAGACGAGCTACAGAGACATTAGTTCAGCTGTGTGCACTCTATGAGGCGAAAATAACCTGAATACAATCAGGTTTAAATCTGTATCCTGTGTATGTTCAGTTTATGTAAATTACATCAAATCTGGGTTTTAAAAAAATCTAGATAAAACCATTATCCTGGTTTTAAGAAACGAGGATATCTTAGATGCACTCAACTAGACATCAGAATGATCTGAACCCCAGAAATGACAGTAATCATTTAAACAAGTGTATTATTAACCAGATTCTTCAAATCAGAATGAAACTCAAAACTGGGAAACTGTTCATATATGTCCATATTAAAACAGTCATAGATAAATCTATCGATGTGGACTACACTATTACTTCTGATGTTATTTTGCCTGTTATCTATCAATCTCTGGATAACACTTTTGGCTTCATTTTGAAAGTATCGACGTTATGATGGTGCCACCTCTCCTGTCAGAGGCGAGGTGACTCCCACTGACATCCCGTCTGCTGAGGAGACGTCACATCCTGTCATGGCCTCCTCCCACTGACATCGGGACATCTCCAATGTCCACTCCTGCCAGAGCACAGAGCGATACGACCCCTTTCACCAGGAGACAGATGGAGCCCCCCCCCACACACACACACACACTGACAGTCAGGTAAACCCCTGAACGTGAGGCTGGAGCTGCTCGTACACTGATCTGAGACTTGTAAGCACTTAAATGAATGAAACCGGAAGTCTTTGGAGGTGTAGAGTTTTCTTACAGAGATCTGTCTGGGGATGCATTAACGAGATTATAATATCCTTTCTAGCAATAGCGAGGGTATGAACTGATTCTTTCTCAATTGCTGCCTTCATATGCTCTAGTTTATGGGTTTTGACATCGGAATTCAAGTCAAAGGTGATCAAGGATAAACATATGAGATCACCTTAGACCAGTAAAAGAAGCTACAAGTCTTGACCTTTACAAAGAAGATGTAAACTACAATAATTAAAAAAAAAAAAGTTAGTTACCGTATATGCTCTGGTATTAAAATGTATGTGGGATCAACATATTCATTTAATGACTAATAGATTTAGCAGATTTATTTTACATTCAAAATAAACACTTCTAGTCTAGTCTGAATCTATCACAATGATTACATTTATTTTATATAAGCTAGCATTGCTTTCTCTCACTTAACGTGCACATTTCACTGACTGGATGGACGCCTTAGTGCGTGCTTTCACGCCATTTTGATGCAGTCAGATGAAGCTCAAGATAGCTTTTAGCTTCCCTCAGGTTAATCGGTGCCACTTTTTGGATTCAGGAGGGACATGCTGCAAACATGAGTATTGTGGAAAATATGAAAATCAGCAGATAGACAAAGAAACTGTGAGTTATTGCTTATATACACTCTTTATCATGATCACATATTTTTCTCCTATCAGACAGGCTTAAAAAAACACCTGTAAAACTTACAGAATATACCTGTTATTCATGTCAGGGAAAAGCCATTTTGTTAAATCAGATTGTAGCTTGATAACCAGGGACTGGACTTGGATGTGTATTTCCTGACTCAAAGATAACTCTGTGTCATTTCTCTCTCTCTTTCTTCTAACACACAAACAAGAGAGCAACAAGGTAGGTTAAGGATCCTTTAAGTGATGGTTGTTGTTGTTTTTTTGTTTTATCTCTGCATTGTTGTGTTTTGCCGCCTTTGGCCGGACTGCATTCTGCCAACCAGGAAAGAAAAACGGACACTGACCCTTGCTCTATCTCAGCCCCTGTAGCTGCCCGAGATGCTAACAAATGTATTTCTGCTCCTCGTCAACATACAGGAAGGAAGAGAGAAAGATCGAGAGATATGGAAACATGCTCGTCTATCATAGAAATGAACCCAAAAGGGCTTAAAATTTTAAAATAATGAAGAAATAGGAGCACTTCTTTTCAATAAAGTTGTACCTTGTTGCAGAATCAGTTCTCTGATATCTTTAATTAAACTATCTTCTTTCTGAAATCTCTTGACTTAAGTGCATAGTTGATTTAACACGTTTAAATCTGGTCTTGGCTCTATTTGGTCGAAGACTTCAAACGTCAGTGTCTCATCATTTTGAGAACAGAGACAGAGATTGGGGAGACCCAGACAAAGACGAGAGGATGATGAAGATGACGATGAAGACGAAAACCCTCTTTAGCATGTTCCATATCCACCTCTCAATTTCTAAATTTACCTGGAAAATTTTCGAGACTAGAACAAATGCAAATAATGCTGACCTGCTTGCAAAAAAATACAAAAAAAAAGTCCTGAAGGTTTTGAGGCGAACTCACTCTCACGATGGTGTGGTGCCCGGAGCGGTGTGAATATACGGTCTGGACTCTGAATGGCATGATGAGTGAGAGCCAAGCAGGACGCTGTGAAGTGAAGCCTCAGGACCCTCCAGGCTGCCTGCTGCTGTTCAGCTGAGCCTCTGCTGCTTCCACAGCACAACACTGACCAGCAGCGCTGCAGAGCTCTGCCATGGTAACACTGCACTACAAACCTCAGTGTTAGTGCAAGACATCCATTCTAAATGGATATATTCATATCAGAAATAAATAGTACTTAAAATGTGAACATAAAGAACTAATATAAGAGAGGTTTATGACCCCTTACAATCTGAATGGAGTGAATAGAGTGTAGTTGTAACGTAAGAACTTATTTTATAACAAGGCACTGTGCAAGTGTCCGTGCTGGACGAATTAAGAATTAAGTCACTTTCAGGACTTAAACAATTGATCAAACGAACCGAATATTAATTACAAAGCAGGTCTTTAAACTATAAATGTTTAATTTTTCCTCATATGTGCAGCAAATATGACTCGTATTAGAGCTTTAATGCAACAGTGGAAGTCAAACACGTATCTTTAGCTCTTTTCCAAAAGCAAAGCATTGATACTTCTCCTGCTCACTCATTGGAGGGAAAGTAAAAAGACAGGGAATTGTAATGCGTCGAAGAGGTTTTTTTTTAGGTTTCACCAAATATTCATAGTTGGATCTCTTTCTCTATATTCGATCAAGGCACCTGTTGCCCTTTCCCTATATATATTTTTTTATTCTCTTAGCAACCAGATATTTTCAGCTGCATCACATAACAAGGATTCAATTGGATTATCTTGGAAGAAAAATCCTCAAATCAAACAATTTAAGTATCGGTTGTAGCAAAGGTGTTGTGAAATATCTAAATGTCTTGCTAGTATTTTAAATGTTGTAGTCTTTTTGTATGATTGTACCTTTTTATACCTTATGTCCTCTGGGTTATGTTTAATACAAGACATTGAAGGCTTTTAGATTAAAAAATATTAAATATTTCTGTGACTCTAATCTCATAAAGTCAAATGTATTAAAAACTCTAGTAATAAAGCTCTAAGTATTTTTTATTACTTAATTTTTTGATAAGTCAGCAATTTTTATTTATAAAAATATTATTTATATATATATATATATATATATATATATATATATATATATACTGTATATGTCAAAGAAACGAATCATGACATACAATCAGTTAAAGCTTTTCCAAAAATCTAAATCTTGCTATAACTAAATTCAGTGCGGATGTACAGTAGGTTCAAGGTTCTCTTCACTGTACAGTCTCATTCCCTGTCTGTGCCTGAAGAATGTCTCTATCTCTTTAAGAGCCGGCTGAGCCTGCAGCTGCGAGAGCTCTCTGATTTGCAGCTCTTCCTATTTCTACATTCATTTTCAGCCCGTGCAAAGATTTTTCAGAGCCGCTCTCTGGACATTTGCAGGCGCTTTCACCAGCAGTCAAACTTCCCAGCATGCCTTGTGCCGGGCTGGCTTTGTTCAAAAAGTTAACTGTGAAGTTGCTCTCCTTCCTCAACAGAGGACACAAACCCTGCTTCAAGTTCACACAAGACTAATCTACTGTCAGAAAAGTTTGGTTTTTGCATGCAAACTGTATTTACAGCTTTTAATGTTGTGCTGTCTTTCATTAAACTAATATTGAATATTCGTTCAGGAATCTCTTACAACTTTTGATGCATGGCTGTAATTTGAAATCTGTGGCTCAGAAAACCCCACAGTTTTCCAAATAGTGGTTATAACTGACATATTATGATGTTTTATATCAATGTCTGCTTTCATCATTTCTCCAAATATTCAAATTCAACCACTGGAATAAAAAGTCCTGTCTTTAGTCAGAGTCCCCTCAGTCCACTTTCTCTCACAGATGCATCATCAAAGCTACTTAATAACCCCAAAATGGGACTGATTTTTTTTTATGATGCGCAACTAAATTACATTTAATCCAAACACCATGGAGACAGCTCCAATTCACAAAGTGGATATTACATCTCCACTGGCAATGACATGCAAGGGACAGTATGAGCTGCCTGCAGCATCTGGTGGACACCTGTACGACTGCAAATCACTGGAGTGAATAAGAGAGGCCTTTGTGATTCTGCTAAGACACCAAAAACCTGGGCCAGAGTGTACTGACCCTCAGTGCTCCAGCGGGCTCCAAAGCCTTCAGCACGCCAGCAGTGTGTGGTGTTTAACTTCAGCGTTTGATCATTAAATCAAGGGCAACATAAATAACAATGATCAGTCAGGGGGAAGGCAATAAAAAAATCAACACCAATCTGGTCAGCCGGACACGACCAGGTTCACTGGGTGGGCAGCAAATCATGTTCTGCCAACATTTTCAGTTGTTCCCAAGATCACTGACGTGGAAGGAATACGTCCGGTGCACTTTGTTTTTTAATCTTTTCCAAGTAGGTAGGGCACGATGTGAAACTTCTTGGAATCCTCTAAAAAGGGAGAAAGATTCAGAACTGCTTCTGTGTATTACTCAGGTCTCAGTCAACCCCTCACTAATTTGCACACAGTTTCTCACACCTGTACAGTTCAAGCGTTGTTACACAGCAGATTAGCAATATTAAACCTATAGAAAGAGTGGACCTGAATACATTAACAGTTTGTAGATATAATGCAGTCAACAGAATATCTCTATACAACGTTGAATGTATATTAATAATTTTTAGACTCATGGCAAGTTTGTTTGTTTTTGCCTGTATTTGTATTATATGATAAAAAAAATAGCTTGGTTATTTTGTCCTCAAAGATGATAAAATGGTTCTCAAACACACTCCACAAAACCTGGTATGGATTGCATGACTATGATATCTTACAGATGTTCAGGTCACTGTGTTCACCGTACCGTATACTGTGTACATAAATTACTCAAAATGTTTCAGGCTTTTTTTTTTTTTCATTCAATGACCTGCCGGGTAAACAGAAAGAAAAACATTTTCAGTATGATAAAGAAAATTTAAAAGTTATGTCTGATGACAAAATCTTTGCCCTTAAGGACACAAAATGGTCCGACATGTGTTTCAGCTCAACCACTTCAGATCAGAATCCAGTGCGCGCTGTGAGCTTGTTCATTTATGGGAGCTAATCACTACAAGTGAACCGGATCACAAAGGGACAGTCACTGACACCAGAGCAATTACGTTGTACAGGTCTAATCCCTTACACAGCACTTAGGACAGTTTTTAAAGGCCACCGGGGCACACTGCAGAGCTCCCCAAACTGTTAGGGTGCAGTTTGGTCCATTTTACAGCCACCGGGGCACAGGCCTGATTGTTAAGACCAGGGAAAGAAATCCCTGGAGTCAGGCCACTAAACCTGCTCTATCCCTGTAACCATGGCAGCAGACAGGTACTGTCTGGGTCACAGGGCAAACATGGCTGGGCTTCAGCACTGGCCTCCGGTTAATAAGAAATAGCCTGGTGTGAACACTAACACGCATGTGCAGGCAAATGCACATGTGCATCCGCATAAATGTGAATGCATGCTCATAAACCAATACACACATGATAACACACACACACACATGCTCGGGCGAAATTTGCCAGCTGACCCAAAAACCGGTACAACCAGAGCAGTCCTGGGTTCAGTTAATGAACAGTTTCAATGGAAATTCAAGGAGCTAAAGCAGCATTAACACATGCTAAGCACAGTAACAAAATAAGATACAAAGTGGAAAAAAATCCCAAATTTTAAGACATCAAGAAATAAGTCATCTAGATAGTTACACGTCACCAGAAAAGATGAGGAAGGTGGTGTTAACTTTGACCCACCACTCACGGTATGAACTTCAAATATACTACTGTGTTTAAGGTTACAGGTCGGGCAAATGTAGTGATTTTTTGGGGCACTTTAGCTTCTGTCAAACAGCCTATACTAAGATTAGCAAAGTACTTGCTAAATAGTTTTTTATGATACAATAGGAGTGGAGTAAATTCCTAGCTAACAGTAATGCTAGAAGATTGAATAGTTATTTTTTTATTAGCTACTGTTAGATGACAACTAATGTTAGCATTTAGCCACTGTCGCTAAAATGCCATTAAGGTGATTTCTGAATGCCTTAATAACTATTTGACAGATATACATGATATGGAAAGAGAAATTACTAGCTAGTGGATTTTCCAGGGTAAGGGTCATCTGAATGTTTGATTTTTGTTTTAACCCATTTTAACCCTTCCTAGCTAATATTTTCACAAGCTAGATTTTTATCTGAATGCTAGCATTACCGTATAAAGGTGTTACACATCACATTAGGAAAGGGGGAGATTCCTGTCTTAACAGCAATGTTAGCAAGAAAGAGGTGGAATGCTAACATTAACTGTTGCTAATCGTAGCTGAAGGGATTTCAAACGTGTTGTTTTTCCACAATATATGGCCTGATGTTTCTCTACTTTTTCAATATCTATTGTCTTTTCAGTTGCCCTTCAATTGTTAAGTGACAATAAATCCGCTTCCCTACCTTTGTATGATTTATAAACCTGTTACATAGCAGTCAAACATCAAACAGCATTTGGCCACGATGTGAATGTAGTAAATTGGTTATTACTTTACTTCCCAATCAGTTTAGTCATAAAATACACATTTTAAAAAATGGAAAATTTTAGAGAAGACATGCTGCTTTCCAAGGCCCCAAACCCCTTCCATTTGAAATAAAGGTAATAAATAATTATGAACCGGGTACAAGCAGGTTTCCAGTTTGATATTTCCTCTTTCCAAAATGCCTTAACATTTGTCTGGTCTGTCTTGCACTTTGGAAAGAAACACATGATCTACCCTGGCCTTTTCTCCATTTACCAGCTCTCCCTCTCTCTTTTTAGTTGCTATGAGACACTCCAGCTGAAGCCAAGGCTTCCACAATTCATTACCAAAGGAACAAAAGCCAAAGCATTGGACAAAGCAGGGCAGACCAACTCAAACCAGCTCCCACTTAACACACACATCACACCTCTGAGTAGTCTGCTGACATACAAATGGCCAATTCAGGACCTCTCTTTTTTTATTTATTGTTTACAATGCGTGTGGGATAGATGAAGAAAACGATCAGGATTCCCAGTAAGAAGTCAACAGGTCGATGATTTGCAACATATAGATTATGTCGATATTCTTCACAAGACATGGAACATGTCGGGATCAAAACATCAAAAATTTGTTTGAGGGATTTCAGATTTTTAAGTATTTCTATTTGAGAGTAAAAGTAATTTTCAATGTGTCTTTTATGCTGTAACCCACTGCTTTTTTAAGGATTTGGTGCCATAGACTAATAGGCTACAATGCACCATCACTGCAACATCACCTGTCTCCAGCTTTCCACCAGCTCTGCCTCGCCAAATCATGAAACATCTCTTTTTGCTCCAACCAATCAGATCTAACTATTGCTGTTCTCATGCAAAGAAAGAAAAGGGAAGGCCAATGGGAAATGGCCCTCCTCCTTCCCTTCATATCCTACACACACACGACAATCACCGTCTGAGAAATGCCAAAGGACGGGCAATCAGTCATTGTAATTAGGCTGGCTGCCATTACCCAGCCTTCATAATTCAGGCTGGAGCTGGAGGACATAGGTAGTCAGAGCCCAGCTGCCGGCTGCCACGGCCCACCCCTGGCTCACCCAAACCTCAACACAGGCCACTCCCTCGCCCCCTCTCTGCACCCTCTGATGGGGGGGGTTTGACTGCAAAATTAAAAACTCCCCCTCATCTCCCTCCCTCCCTCCTTGTCTACATCCCAAAGCCGCTCCCACTCACACTTTCTTTTCACCGTTTCTTTCACTGCAGTTTTATTCTCAAAACTGCATCAGTGCGAAAACAGATCCCTTGTGTTGAGAAAATGGCTTTTAAAAAAAAAAGAGTAAGAGTCTTAATCGAAACATATAAAACACGTCCATAAAAAGAGGGCTAGTGTCGTTTTCCCTGTGGAGTATTATTTGAAGGTGTAAAGGCAGCAGACGTTATTGTCCACGCTGTCTCTATGTGAAGGGAACGCTGAATTTACAGTACAGACATGGCTCGCTCTTTTCTCTCTGGAATTCACAGCTAAACAGGAAGCTGTGGAAGTATTCTGCCGAGGTTCATTTTATTTGCTTAAAGGCCGCGGCGTAGTCATGAACTGGCTTTGCCTGTTGTATAGGACCTGAAGTTTCTTGGCAGTGTAATGAAGAGCTGCAAGTTCAGCCAAAATAGACAATAAAGCAGAATGAAGAAACATGCCAAATTGCCGGGGCAATTCGGTCCAGAGGCTCATTTTTCCAAAATGATTCACACTGGAAAGAAAAGCATTTCCCTGTCCTCAGATGAACTTAGTGCGCTCTCTGTCAGCTTTTACAAGGAAGCGATAGGGGGAGGGAGGAAATCGCATGCACACTCAATCACACACACACACACACACACAAGTGCGAGCGTGCACACGTACACATTACCACAAAGCCATCAGTGCAGATTCTTTGCTCACTGTGGAATTAGGTCATGCACATAAAAGCCCCAAACACAGACACACATATAAACACGCACTACTTTACAAAGACATTTTCAAAGTCACAGGGGAAAACCACATACAAGGAACCTTTGCGAGAAAAACCCAGAAAACAGTCACTCAGGGTAAGTGCCATGTACTGTACATGTACTGTACTTTGTAGTTTACACTCACAGTTTGTGCCGTAACGAACAGCATGCACTCAGATCTCAGCAGCAACAGCATCAGCACAGTTAAGGAATGAAGGAGGACTAAAGGCACGTTTTGCATCAGTCAGCAGTGTCCAGAGGCTGCTTTATTTGCTTGTCTTGCTCAGCTGGCTGACACTGTTCACCTGTTAATGCGCCCCACTGCAGGGTGACAGTCAACAGTCTGCTGCAGTGCAGCAAGAACAAGAAGCACATACATTATCGCATCAAGCCGGCCTTTGAAAAACAGATGTGAAGATATTCTGATACTAATTTTCTTCCTTAGTTAATAAGCTCGATATTGGCCGATGTGAGCCAAACTGATGTTCATTAAAATATATTTTTATTTTTCAAAAACACTGGTTACTCACATTGTGCTAGCTTTCACTAACGTTACATTTTCTTAAAGCACCACACTGTTGAAATACGTTCTCCTTTGCGGCTCTGACTCAGGCAGTTATATTATTTGAAGAAGATGAAAAAAGGTTGAATTGTTTTGGTGGCTTATAATTCGTGGTACTTGATCTGTGCACTGAGTACTCGTCAATAGAAAATAAAGCGTTTTAGGCTATATCAGACACATTTCCCATACTGGTATCTGTTCTGGAACAATGTTAATAACCGAATACACTGAATAAAATAAGAACAGCAGAGTCCTCACGTCGATAAAAGTGTCAAAAGAATACATTCCCTACACAACCAAAAAAAACAAAACAAAAACATTGAGAAATAATGCTCCCTGTCTCTGCATGTCAGCATAACATGATATCTGCATCTTGTGGTGGAGGGGTGCAGCTCACTTTGTAAATATCCACTCATTAAGTCTCACAGTTCAAATTATATCTTGCTCTAAGCAAACATGAAGCATTAGGTAACAGAGAGAAGATAAAAGCCTTCTGTATGATTTGGCCGGGAGCTTAAGTGCACTCATAACTTTGTTTCTTCTAATGACAGCAAACATTTGTGCCGCAGTTTTGCAACCCCAAAAAAAATTAAAATGTGACAATGTAATGCAAGATCAAAAGTGAAAAATAAAGAGGTCGATGCATGTACAGTAATAATTCGGAATCAAAGGTTCTGCTTGACTAATTTAGTTAATCTTTTTTAAAAGAGAGTTTCTAGTATTTTGTTTCAGGACTTTTTTTTATATAACAACTCTAAGTAAAGAATAAAACGTATTTCTCCTTTGGAAACAGCAAGAAGGACCGCTAAACTGTTGGGCTGAAAAAGAGTGACTCCATTTGAGGCCGCCGACCCCCATGGACGAAGAAGAGAATAAGCAAAGCTACATTAAAAACAGGATTGTCAGTGTAATTATGGTCAGTTCAAATGTGCATTTTGAGATGTACAGCAGCATACATTTGGAGTTTGACTTCCAGTTCTGCTTATAATGAAAACGACTGACAAAACTTTTCCTCAACTGACTTTAAATCGATAAACATAAAGAGATGCTGCCGTGCTTAAAATGAAAGAGTTGTTTGTGTTCTGTGCAGTGTGGCTGGGCACAGGGGTCAGCAGCAGGTCATTACATTAGATTGAGTTCAGTGCTGGGGGATTACAGCCACACACAAAAAACAAACATCTAAAATGTTCAATGTAGAACCATTCAAGCTGCAGAGATGAAATGCATTTGATATTTTAACTCCACTACTTCTGAATGTGTTTTTTGACCCCATGACATCTTGTAAATATACAAGCTGTTATAATTTTACCACAGGAGACGCTGCATCTTGAGTGTTATTTAGACGGGAATTAAAAAGCAATTTCAGTGCGCATGGTGAAATACTTTGACAATATCACCTTGATGTTTTATGTTTTTAATAACAACTTTCTAAATGCTATTCGTCTAACGGTAGACTTGACCTGAATATTTCATTTGGGAGATTTTGTTTTTATTTCTCTGATGCTAAAATTTCAGAGGGAGTTGTAAACTTTAAAAAAAAATGCTCCTGTGATCCATGTCTTCATGCTGCGTAATCATTTTTGCATACTGAAACGTTGGACTGAAATGTCCTCGACACAGCAGCCCCCTCATCATAGGGTCACAAAAAAACATGTGCATATATGTTCTGTTGAAAAACAGAAATCAGACAGCAGGAATATCATTTACTCTGTGTCTCAATTCTGTAATGTTTGCTCCAAACTGCTGCATATAACCTGAACTGAACCTGAACACTGTTTGAGTCTGACAGGGTTAACCAAAACTAGACCTTATCTTTGTTTTTACTCTTCTCATGACAGTGACCCTGAATGACATCTGACAAAGAGTGACACTGGAGACAGATACAGGACATAAACTAAAACGAGAAGAACCACAACAGGACAAAACTCCACAGGCACCACTGTTTGATCTAGAAAATAAAACTACAACTGTAAAATCCAAAGTAAGTGTTATTATTATAAAGATGTTGCCATTAAATATGATCATTTGACTTTTTTTTAGGAGTATAACAAAAGCTTTCATTGGAAGTAGCCTAACTATGACAACAGAAATAACTACAATACATACAGGCAAAGTCGATATACAGGGTAGGCTACTGCAAGTCCAGCAAAAATAAGCAAATATAAGGCTCTACAATTTTCTCTAGAATAACCCAAATATTGTGTAAAAACGGTCCAATAAAATCTATGTGAAGCTCGCGGGGGATAAAAGTCCCAACATGTTAAAGCATATGTGGACAAAGAAAAGTTTGCTGAGGACTCACCATAATAAAACAACCATGTGCTCGGTGTCTGTCAGCTGAAAGTCTCCTCCTCGCGCGTCCTCGCAGCAACAGGCATGTGTTGATTTAAACCGCGAGAAAAAGACGACATATCCCGGTGTCCTCTCCGGCTGCAGCTGCTGCAGTGTTTGGGTGCTTTCAGGTCAGAGCAAGAGGAGGTCAGTTTAAGGACTTTGCGTGTCATGTCCGCGCTTAATTTAATTCTAAATAGCCTCGAAAGTGATCCTCTGTCGAGTTGTAATCTACGAGGTGGTCTGACTGCTACTGTCGTGAGGACGGGATTATACACAATCCGCAGAAAGCTTCTCATCTGGCTCATCTGCGGGCAGGCAGGCAGGCTGTCCCCAAGTGTGTGCCCGCGCGGCTGCATGGCGTATCTGACTCACTTAGCTAGGAGCTAAAGCTATTATAACAGCCAACAAGGTTTGTGGAGAAACTGAATCTTTGCTCGGCCCCATGTCGTTTTTTTTTATTTTTTTATAACTGTTTCGTTAGAGGTACAGGTCATGCAGTGCACGAGGGCTGCTGGAAAAACCATGACTGCAGGTTTTCCATTCATATCATGGACTTGTGATGCCCTCATGTCTGCAGGGCCAATGAAAGTTAATATTTACTGCTTGAGCACTGATCAATAACTAACATCTGCTCCAGACAGTGAGGGACTGATCTACAGTAAATGTGACCTCATAAAAGAATTTTCCAGAATAATTATTAGCATGAAGTCAGTTTCCTTTCCTGTTACGGTAAAATACAAATAAATAACCTCTAGTGTAAGAAGACTGAATACATTTATTTCACCTTCATGTTGATGAGTACATCATATCTTAATACAGGCTTTAGATGATAAATGATTAGACTTCAAATGGGGTTTAAGAAATGGAAATTTAGAAGTGAGTCTTCATGCAAAATTACCAGATGAACCACAACGCCTGTGATAAAGGCAAACTATTACAACAGATGCTCCCCCACCCTGAGATCTGAGATCAATGCTGTCTTTTTTTTTATTAACAAGAGTAAGGAAATGGAATAATAAATATAAAAAAAAACACCAAATATTATCTTTAAATCCTTTTATTTTCTTTGTAAAATCTGTAGTCCACAGGTTTGATGACCTACTTTGTTAGATATTTTGCAGGGAGAACACTTTTTAAATCTGTATTTTATGATTCATATACCAGAACACACTGGAAGAAATCCAAAGAAAGTTTTGGGTTTCTTTTCCATCAAATTTGATAAGCATCCAAAGTTTTTCCTCAAGAATTGTTTCGGAGTACACTTCCCTGGTTGTAACTATGTCAAACAGCAGACATCCTCTGCGCTGTGTGCACTTGAGCAAGTCAAGTCTCTCACTCTGCCATCTCGCAGACATCCTGAGTGGCCTCGGGGATGTTTTAATGGTGACTTGAGCTATCACTCAGAATAACTCTTTCTGTATCTTAACTTGCACCTGTTGCATGAAGTGCTCTAAAATACCAGACCTGACAGACACTAAACACACTCGGCGCTTACTTTTCACCCTGAGAACACAAACGACTTCTACCCAGCAACATGTTTTCCTCTAAAGCCCGACCTCTCAGGCCTCCTGATAGCCTCTATTAATACGAGCCCACCTTTCACATTAATGTGACTCATGGTTCTGTGAAACCTCATTGGTATTTATGATCATTTTGATCTGCGTGCGCTGCGGTGGCACAAGCAATGCAACCCTGCTGACCCCCCTGCTGCATGGAGACAAGGGTAATAAGATTAGCCGTGCATGTGTGTGAGTGTCGTTTGTGACGTGTCCTCTCCAGATTGTGCGTGCTTGGCTCTCAGGCTCTGCAGTTCAAGTGACTAAATCACTGCAGTTAGGAGATTGAGGATTACTGGGAGGGGTGAACGGGTTCATGAAGCGACGAGTTCAGAAAAAGAGTTTGGCTCCACGTGCTTGTGCCAGAGGAAATGACACGGATGTGTGACTGTTTCCAGTACAAACTTTCTTATTCTCTTAATGATATTAAGAGTAAGTTCTATTTGAATGAAGTGGTACCAATGTTTTGACTTGTATGCCATGTCTTAACTCCAAGTGATACTGGCAGATTTGCTTCCTTTGCTGGTTGTATAAATTTGTAAATTGTGTCTGAAGTATCCATATGAACCACTGATGACTTTGTTTTGATGTTTGTCTAATCTGTTTATTCTTCTGTAGGATTTCCTGGAAAGGCAGATAAAGGACATACACTTGTCTCTGTCAGTGAAGTTTGAGGAAATGGATAAAGAAATAAAGCCAGATACAAATGCCAGCAGAGCCAATTTGTCATGAGCAGTGGGCTGTTTCAACCACTCACTCAAAATGCAATGCATTCTGGACTATTGGAGCTTTTCAAGACTGGTCTTCTCTATAGTATGAATCAGATGGCAGTATGAAAATGGTAGCTGGTTTAGAAAAAAAGTCTCTTATCCTTAAATAATGCAAAACTTAAATGAAGTCTTCTTTTCAATAGTTGAAAACTCTGGTGACAAAATGTATGATCCAAACTGAGAAATAATTAGTTGGTAAGTCAAAGAAAAGTACTCTAAAAATGTTTAAGATATTTAATTACTGTTCAAACAAAAAGGAAACATCAATTCTACTTCCTGCTTCTCAATTGGGAATGTTTTAATTTTTTTCTGAACTCATGGATAATTCACTTTATATCTCTTTGCTTTGGAGAGTCGATTTCAAAATAAAAGCCAATTTGCAGATTATAGAAGAGACATTTCAGAATTAAATGTCAGTTTTTAGACAATTTATATAAATCATTTTTCAAGGATATCATCTAAGACCTAAAACAATAAAATGCCTTCACTATGCTTCTAAAAATGAAATGTTTCACATCTGATCTTCTGTTATTTTTTTTTATCTTACTATAATCGGTTTGAAAATCACTGTTGTCCACTTAAACTACGCCAATCATCCGACAATGAACTATTTTAAATCCAGTGTTGTTTTAAAGTTGGACAAACGTTATTGATCTCTTGAAACTATCTGAACTTTGATCTCAGGAGGTGGTCAGGCCTGTAAGTTTTTGTGTTTACTGCAGTTTTGAGGGAACACGTATACTACCCACTGACTCTGGCTCCACACAGAAAGTCTTAAAAAGCACCACAAGGTTTCGCCCTCTGTACACCCACCCGTCTGGTTCGCTGTAGACACAGATGCAGAGACAAAGACACAACTGTGATTCTGTACGTCTAATCCAATCACTTCAGTCTACTTTTGATGTTGTCGTTTTCTTTTTCTCAGCCTCAATACTTTAGTTACATGTTGAACACTGGATGCGAGTTGTATGACCAGATATAACTTGCTTTGTTTCCTCTATGTTCTACACAGACATTTCATACGGCATCTTATTGGCATAGAAAGATAAAGAAGTCAAAAGTCCACAGAATGCAACTTAGAAATCATTGGATGGTTTTGTGTTTGGGTAAGTAGGACCCCGTGCCTCATATCATGTTCTAATGTTTTTAAGCACTTGTAAATGCAGATACATTTGGTCATTTTATGTCCTTATTTCTCCTACTTGCATGAATATGTATTTTTTATTCAGGAGTAAAGAATCCAACATTCATACATTTGATGTATTATTTGTTTTGTGCACACAACAACATGCCAAACATACACATCTTCCCTGACTTTGAAATAAAGGGGAGTTTGTTCGCCACAGTACTGCTGCTCTTGCCTCCTCCAGTCACAAGATTAAATGCTCCATTTTTATTTTTGATTCAAAGTCACTCTACTTTTTTGTGTGGCTGAACATGAATGCACAGATCTTTACGCTGTTTCTATACTTTTCCCCCCACACAATGACTCTCTTATGCTGCTCGATCAGGAGTCCAGACACAAAATGCTTGCAAATGCAAAAACCACTTGATATTTAGATTAAGGATTACGACTTACTTGTCTCATTGCCTCTCCTAGAATTCAATGGAGGTTTCCCGTCATCCATAGGCATGTGAAATCCTGCTTTGCCGTACAGCGTCGAGGTCGCCTCTGACTGTGCTCAGATGTTTTGCTTGAATGCTCCTTGACCTCAGACTGTCTGGAGGCTCTATGCGCACTAAGCCATGCTTATTTGTAAACAGAATGCTTTGCTGAAGCTCTCCACGCTCGCCCTCCTGCCTCTGAATAAGGCACCTTTGCACAAAGAGACCATTCTCACTCCCATTTCTATACTTTATATTTGTATTAGAGGCCTCCATTTGCTTTGGATTCAGAGAATGGGACTTTTTGTTTAAAGCATGCTTTAATCAGTAAATTAGGCATGAGTATGTGAGTGAATGACTTGAAGGTGAAGCTTGATCTCTGTAGTCTTAAATAGTGCCCAGACCACCAACTACACTGACAATACACCTCTTTAAATGCTGCATGAAATCAAACAAGATTATAAACCAAAACTGGCACAGGACCTGAAACTCTTGGCTGCCGCTAACTTTCTCACATTTCTCCCTTGTGCTAGCCTGTTAACTTTCCAAGCTACCTCCTCAAGAAAACATGTTCATTAAATTCCCAGCAGGGGTCCCTACGTGGGCTTCACCCTGTCATTGACAGATGCATGAATGACTCAATATGCGTCTGGATTTGGAACCTGCCAGAGCTTAAGAAAGAGCCTGGGAGACAATAGCAACAGAGGCAAAGCTGCACAGCCTTCAGTCCAAACAAAATCTCATTGTTCCTGTTTTTCACAGTTAAGGGGGGGGGGGGGGGTTAGGCCTTACCCTCGCCCACCTCCCCTCAACTCCAAAAAGACTCCCAGAACCTCAGTCCGCTGTCCCACCTCAGTCTCTGTGATCCAGCAGCTCTGAGTGCTGTTAGTGGGGCCAGTAATTAACCAGGGTTGCCTCTCAGTTTCTGCAGCTCCGTGGGGGGAGTCCCTTCATGAAATGCACTCCTCGTCCTGGGTCCAGACGGCAGTTGATGAGGGATTATCTGCTGGCAGAGGCACGGCATTCTCCCCACCGTAATCTTCAATTAGTTCAGTTCGCGCTGATGTGTTCGGTGGACCTGCCTCCGCCTTTCCCAAGACTTCCCAACATATGACATTTTGTTTTGTTTTAGAAAGTGTCAGGTTCATAGAAAGTTTTGTGCATGGTGCGCCTGGAGCTTGGCGGCGGCTATTCACGTCTTAACACTTGAGTTACTTGGCCGGCGGGACAGGTAACTCAAGTGTACAACCGAGGTTCTTGAATGTCAGCCACAGTTGACTTCTCTCAATTGCAGGCTTGAGTTGTTGCTGGGAGGGTTAAGCTCCATTATAACACAAGCTAACACTGAAGAGCCATCATGTGACCAGGACCCCAACGTAAAGCAGAAGGGGCCTTGTCCTGACGGGGTTCCTCTGGGATAACAATCTGCTAACTATACATTGTCCCGCTTTATAGGGTGTGGCCCCACTACAAATTTCCAAGACCCATACTGACGCACTGTCCAGCTCCACCAAGCGCTGCCTCTAACTTGTGTCTGTGGAGTCTTTCTCAATAATAACTTCAGACTTCTAATGTACTTCCATAGCCTTTCCATCACAAGCATAAATATACTGTTGACCCAGACTCGGTTACATCTGCAAATATCGGATGAAAATCTTGTTAGCTGTGACAGTATCAATGACAGTTATGGTCAGGGGAATTTTAGAACTGTTGCCTTGAAGTAGACAAAAATGAAACACTATAGACAGAAAAAAGTCAGAAAGAACCCCAACTTGAATATCTAATCAAGAACAATAAAGAACAGGCGCATGGAAAAGTCATAACCAGTCGACTAATCTCAGCTAATACGACTCACATTACCTTGAAGGGGCTACCTTAGACTCTCTGAGGTTAAACCTTCTAACAGGCATGATTTACAGTCATCATCAACAGTTCCTTTATGTCTTGGCTCATTAACAATCTGAATAACAGGATTCAGAGGTTGTGTATCGGGTTGCAAAAAAGACAATTACTTTCAGTGAAAGTTTTTCCAAAAGCTCAGGTTGTAGTTTTTCAGCCACTTTATGAAATACAACACTTATGTGAATACCTATTGCAGCCCCTTCAAGCTGTTCAAATACATTGGTATTACACCCTCAAAAGCCACGCACCTCACTTACATGCATGAGCACCGTTGCTCCAGAAGCGGACCTCAGCTCATCACTTACATTGAGTAGAAACTACGTCGTCTCATGTCTCATTCTGCGGTAAGTAAACATTTAACTTTATCATAATTCATGTAAAAAAAAAAACTAAAAAAACATGTCTATGTTACTACTCACACTGGGAGACAGGGAGGTGTGATTGGTTTATCAGATTGGAACCTCGAGGCAGACATTGGTCAACGTTTTTACAGGCTTACAACTGCTACAGATGACGGATTTTCTTTGTTTCTTTTTCAGAGCACATGAATTATTCATTTCTGTCAGGACCTAAAGACAATTTCGACCAAAATCTTAAAAAGTCCATCTGGAAAAAATACCAACCCTTCCTTTAAGAGCATACAGTATGGGCAAAATCTGTTACAGCTAGACTCTGTATTAAGAGCATATGATTACAATGGCAACATCAGTTACAGCTGCAATGTATTCATTGAATTTAGTTGTACTTATAAGTAATAGCAGTATCTCCCTAATAATCCGATTGTTATATTATCATTCATGCGAGTAGATTTTATTGAGAGTATACTGAAAAGCCATCATCTCTAAAACCTTTCCATCTGAATTATTTATCTTTCATCAAGAATCAAAAGTTTCTGTGGGCTTGAATGTCAAAGAGAAACTGGGTCTGTATTAAATGAACTGCAGTGTTTTGAGAGGAACACAATATTCTGCTGAACCAGTTCTCCCTGCTTTAACATTTCACAAGCTTATGTTTGAAAAAAAGTATTGGCTCTGATACTGTACGTCACTTAAAACGGTCCACTGCCAACAGACTGTTCAACAGTGAGGAGATATGATGACGGGGATTTATAACTCACCCTTGTCAGTTTGAAGGTTACTCGTTCCACTCATCAAACAGCAAAGTGACAGGCAGATAGGTTGGACAAGGAGAGTGTGAAATGAATATCTCAGCAACGTCAGCTCTCTCTCTCTCTCTCTCTCTCTCCTGTTGGCCAGCTTGTTTTTCGTGGGAAGTCACCAACAAAATGTCCGAGCAACCCTGGGAAACATTTCACATGTGAAAATACAAATCTCCAGTCTGACAGTCATTGGCAGTCATTGTTTTCACTGCATGAAAACAATGACTTAGGCCTTTAATATCATTGGTCAAGTTTACCATGATTCTTATTTCAATATTCCAACATGTTGAATTATTAACACTGACAGAGATTTTACAGACCTTAACACATGTTTCTTTCTGGCAAGGCTTTACTGAAATGGAACTTACCTTTTCATATTTTTTACACAAACAGAATTCAGTTTGATAGAATTACTCTGCTGTGAATCAATGAGCAAATACTTTTATTCTGTGGGTAAGTCTTCTCCTATCTATCTAATATCATATGAGACTGTAATCTTGCGTTATTGTTTTCCTCTATGCTAAGTATATGCTACCCAAATATTTGTGCTTTAAGGTTTTTTTTGTGTTTTTTGTGCCTTCAAAAATTAGAGTTGCAGATTCATACATTTTAGGCAGCCCTCTTAAAGTTGACAATTCAAACAATCAGTCGAGAAGACACCACATCTGCTCACAGTTTCTTAATCTGCATTTCTTTCTTGCTACATGTAAGGGCAACAGCATGGCAGAGTGTAAACTTCACAAACAGAGACCTGAAGTTACCTTTTGGTGTCACTTGCCGTCACTCCGACTATAGACTATAACAACCATGGCATTATGGTGGGACTTTATGATCCTGGGCCCACTAGCTTGTGCAGCTGGCCGACCCTAAATGATTGGAGAAGAAAATATACTTTCTTTACTCATACTTTATTCATTCATATTTGATATTTAAATGCAATATAACCCCTTAAATATTTTTTGCTATATATCGTGTAAAAGTCTTGACTAATTAAATTAGGCCACCTAACGCTACCTCACTATATAGCGCCTTTATGCTGGCATGTACTTCATGTTACTTTGCCCAGCAGCCGATGGATCAATGAGGGATGAAGGGTTCAGAGAGAGGGCTACATGTGAAGGACAGGAACTCAACTTTCACCCAGGTAAAAGAGTGTTTGTCTAACTTTCCTTCATGACTGCCACTGCTTCTGGTGTGAGAGTCCCTTCTACTTTCATAACTGTAAAAACATTTTCCTACAGAGTCTAGAACAAACAGAAAAGAACAAAAATCAGTCGAATCTGGAGGCTTTCAGTTGTTTCAGATGGGACGGAGTGACAAGAGGGTCAAGAACCTACTCTTATAGATTTATATAATTTACAAAGAACCAACATTAATCCACCATGAGCACATGGCAGTATTTAGCAATTTTACAGTGGCAAGGAAAAACGGCCTTTTTACAGGCAGAAACCTCAAGCAGAACCAGACTCATGTGGCTGTTGCTAACATTAGCTCACTAGCCAAATACGTTCCTTCATCAGGTAAAATAATATAGTAAAAATGAGATTGTATGCCCTTAAACGCTAATAAAATAGTAAACTGGACATTTTTACGATTAGTTGACAGCCAGCATTAATGGTTAAAACATGAGACTTGCGTGGGCTGGGGTATTTGGTACAGTGCTGAGCCATGACAAAAATGAAAGGAGTAGCTGAAGCTCCACAAAGAACATCCAAAAAAGTTCCCTCAAATATTTCTTCAACTATAAGTATTCTTGATAGTGCGCTGACAGTGAGGACTGGTGTTTGTGCGAGTATTAAAAACGAGTGGCGGGCACCGGCTGGCCAAGCTTTCCACGCGATCCATGTGCATAGGCTGTTGTTCTCCAAGAGGGCAGCCTGGGATTGACACTGACCCTCAGCTCCTGGAGCTCTCCCTCCCTGGTTTCTTATTCTATCCACTGTCTGGTCTGAGGAAAAGCATTCAAATTTAAGATTAAACTAATCCCCAAAATATTTATTAAAAATATTTCAATACAAAAAGAAGCAAAAGGAAATTAAAAAAAAAAAGAAAATGTACTGCTATGCTGATACAGATAAACAGCTTTCAGAGCATACCCTCCAAGTATTTTCAAATTAAATTCACAGCTTTTTTCTTAATACAAAAGGCACCATCTTATCTCAGGTAACAAACCCACTGAAACGTCAGTTTTGTCCTGACAAGTTCAAAACAAATACAGCGCAGCTCTTTACCATCTTTACAAACCGGTGCTTTAGTCTAAAGTGCACAGCAGGTCGTGTTACATTATAATAGAAGGTAGAAGGAAAACAAATGCAGAACACCCATAAGGTGAGTCACATTCATGTGGCAAAGGGTCATGTCAGGTAAAGTTATCACGTGGATTTCCACTGGCACTACATGGCTCTTCATCCTATTATTGAATTGAAAAGATTGTCCCATATGCTCTGTTTTGCAAGAAAGTCAGCCTGACACTGACACGAGTTCAGTTCAGTTCAGTTCTGTGACACAAACAAGACATGAGACTCCTTGGTGTACCTGTGACCTGTTCCTGAGGACAAGTCAGAGAGGATGCTGCCAAGTGTTTTTGTGGAGTGTGTGTATGTGGGTCTTGTTTGTTTTCCCTGGGAGCGCAGTGATAGGCTTAGATAGGCTGGCAGACGTGCCTTAACAAGATGTGGGGCAGGCCTTTGATAACACACTCAGATGAGTTGTGTATTTTTGGTCATGGGACTGCATGGACTCATTCACCCCAGCCAGTGCAAATGAAAAACATTTGGCTGCAGATTCAAATACCAAAATAAAGCAGGAAATTTGTTTTGTTGCTTTATTCATATGAATGACGCATGAATAACACGAGGGCTCAAGCACATATTCTGTACATTTTTGCATTCTCTATTATGGGCATATATTTCCCTTGGAGGCATGTTTGCATGTTTTAGAGCACTATTGCCATTTTTGCATGTGGCATCTAATGTTTGCCTCATGTGACCTGGCCCTGTTGTTTGTCTCAGCGTTACCACATCTGATCCCTGCCAGCGCTTCTTGGGTTGTCTCCACTCGAGGGTTTTCTCCCTCCAGCTGACCCAGAGGTATCTTTGCAGTTTCAGACCGTCTGTTGGGCCTTCCCCACAGCTCTGCTGCGGTTCTCTTACTCAACACAGCATGTGTTATTCATCACCGGTTGTCATGAGCTGTCAGAACCAGCCATGACAAATACTGCCTTTTTGTTTATGAAACGATCATCTTGGGCCCAAATTTCAAACCACCATTATCTTCCACGGTTGACTGCTCTGCACTTGTGAAAATCTGTTATGTGGGCATGCGGTGCCGTAAATCAAGGGTAGGAGGACGTTTAATTTGCAAAAACAATGAAATACAACATTCTTTACTACATGCAAAGAATCAGGGCGTTACATTTGTTCAGGAAATGTCCTTCTCTCTTGAAATGAAATTCCAAGTACTGCTTTTTTTCACCTTCATTACATTGCAAAAATCAGACTCATTCTGTCTTTAAATGATGCCGCAAAACTCATCTTTGCATTTACAAGCTCTAACAATAGGGAATGGCAGTAATTGAGCCTATTAATTTTTCTGCCAATATGTTTGATTCTGCTCGAGATTTCTGGCTCTTTAAAGCAACGTTGTGTTTGCTCTTTACTAAATTAAGTTTGGACTTCTGTAAACAATATTTCTACAGTAAAGTCTCGACATGCTCTTAATGTAAAGTGTCATTAGATAACATGCTGGGATCAGAGCAAAATGAATTGAACTTCATTGACGCCAGTGCAGAGGTGTAAAGAGTACTGATATATCCTACTCAAGTAGAAGTACTGTTACTTGATTGAAATTGTACTCAAGTAAAAGTACAAGTAAGTCATACATGAAATACTCAAGTACAAGTAAAAAGTAGCTCAATTAAATAGTACTCAAAGTAAAAGTTACTAGTTACTTTCACCCCCCACGTTGATTTTTGGTAATAAATCTTGCCACGGTTCCCTTGCATACAGTAAACAACTTAAAAAGGAAGAGACGAAATCTTGCACAACTGGAACTTAATTTATTTTCCACAAAGGCATCTGTATAAAATAAAAGGGTTTGTCAAAATGTACAATTCTTTTTTAAATAAAATAACACCAATGAATTCAATTCAAAATAAAAAAATTCTCAGGCTCTAAGTATAGCTAAATTTATGAACTCTAAAACAGTGCCATGCCAAATGTGCCATGTGGGTAACAACATAATAGGTAGAAACACCAACCTGAACCGAAGAAGTGGCTAGGCGTTAATCAGAAATGGCACGACTAAGAACATATGGATTATATTTATACTGTCCCTTGTGTTGTTCAATGTGCCTTCATAAACCGCTGACCTGAAATCAGTACTGTGGTTTAAGGTACCTTTTTGACAATAACAAACTCTTACAACAACTCACTGATGAACATTCTGTCTCATCTTCCAATACTTTTATATCATTTTTAACCTGAGCAAGGACAGTCCACAGGAAGCTTTGGATTTTTAGTGCTGAAGATAATGTTATATAAAAATAAAAACTGTACATAAAATTGAAAACTGTACAAAACTTGAAAACAATACAAAATAAAGTGCAGAATCAATAAATCAAGAAATCATCTACTCATTTGTCATTTATCTAAATAAATCTGCAGCATCTTCACTTCTCTCTAAACCTGGCGGCCAGTGCGCATAAAAAAGCTAAAAAAATAAGTAAAGGAGAGGCATATATTTAATGGTCAGACATAAGGATTCATCACAAAACGTTCCCCCTGACAGGCAGTGATCTTAAAGAACTTAAAGCATGAACTCATCAACACTGATCACTGCACAAGACTTTACTGTATATCTCTTACACCCGTCACTACTGCCAGAGATGACAAACATGTATTGTCCTTCTCCAGGGCCTGAACAATCACTTCCTTTGTGGAGGGAGGCTCGAAGTTCAGGCAAGGTCGAGTCGAGGATTTTCTTTTGGTACGGGAGGACTGTAAAACAAGGCACATACGGCAATGTGTGGAAGGGAAAACTAATTCACCAAAAACGCTATTTATAATATAAAAGAAGAATATTCAATTCTGCTTATATTAGCACTTCAAGCATCTTTTCCTATAAAAACCCTTTATCAGCAGTTCAAATCAAGTTGCATACATGTGTATTTCTTTTTTTATTTTGGATCAAGAATGCTCACACGTCTGGTAAAGCTCTTCCTAGGTCACAAAGCCTTCCTGAAGATATTTCTGCTGCATGGAGACAATATTATCCCTCTCTGCATCAGTCCTTTTTTCCCTAACCCCTCCTCTTTCTCCACACAGGCTGAATCAGCACGCTCGGCCTCCCGGTACCGCTTTGCTATGGCATCACCACAAATTTGCTTTGGTGATCCGGTCCATGCATCATTGACAGAGAGCGGTCTCCTCCAATGACAGAGCCAGAAGGAGCCGAGGGGGCGGGAAATACGTTTGAAATAGTAAGAAATAAACCAATGAGAGAAAAAAAGTTTTCCTGAAGTGAGATTTAAGGGGAAACAGGCATAATAAATCAAAGAGAGCTCATGGAGCTTCTCTGTAATGTTGTTTTGGCTCATGTTCTCATTTTGACATTTAAAAGACATCTGTATTCACTTATTGGTGTATAAAGACCACAGCGTATTTGTCATGATGAAATACATGTCGAAAGAGTAAAATCTAACGCTGCGTGATAACTAAACACGAAGAAAAGGAAGGAGATCAGTGCAAAATTGGCACATGTAAATATTACTCGCTGACTTTGTACATGACCCATATGATTAGAAAGAAACTTAGGGCTCACACGTGCAGCAAATGGAGAAGTCGAGCAGTTTATTGCTGTGGGCTCTGCTCTGTTCGAAGGTGAAAATTGGTCTGGACGCAGCAAAGATTGATTGTATACGGGCAGGAAATGTGCTGCACACTCAGTCAGTCTAATTTACTGGGTCACTGCAGCTTGATTTTTTATCTTTCTGCAAATCTTTGGAGCATTTTAGGGAAAGATAATCAAATTAGTAACAGTATATTTTATGGTAGTTTGCGTGAGGATGCCTGCTGACCAAGGCTGACAGTTTCTGACAATTGAAAAAAACTGATTAAGAGATCCTGAGTAAACTTTGTCAAGAAGAGATTAGAAAATTAATATAGGGAAAGCAAATGTTCCACTATGTATAGGGACATTTGCAGTTTCCTTCATCTTTGGTAGTATTTTTGTTCATTTGGACTCAATTTCCATTTGCAATGAATGGAATGAATGGTAGTCATCAGCATATGAGTTAACATTTTTAAACATTGTGACTTTGGCCTAGTCCACATGTAGGCGGGTATTTTTTTAAACTGAGGGTTTCCTCCTCACACACTCAGTTCTGAAAAACATCTTTGTCCACATAGAAACAAAAACACTCTGTTATGGCTGTCCTGAGCATTCCAAGTCAACAACGAACATTTTCTCTGCAATGGTCATTTATTTTCAAGGTTGTCCCACCAACCTTACATTGGCGGCGGGCAGGGTTTGTGTCATCAGAGTGTTGTATGAAGCAGCAGTGACCTCCATAGTCCATCTAGGTGCCTCTGCTTGTCAACATATTGCGAGAGCATCTGTGTATGTATGTGTAAGCATGTAAATAGTCCAGTTAGCAATGTTAACACCAGCACTAGTTTCGTTAAGTCTACTATTGCACTAATCTCATGTTAACAAAAGTGACAGGGTCGCATGATGACATCAAACAGAGGAGAAACCGGCACACAGTGTGACATTACAAGCCCAGAACTCAGTTTTCCCAATATTACAACTGACTGGGTTGCACTTCTCTACCAAAATGTCTTCAAAGCAACTCTTTTAAAACTGATTTTCTGACATACTTTTGCAGATCACATTGGGTGAGTTAAATAATAAAATTAACTTTGGCCTGAGAAAATTTGTTTCAACTGAAACAAAACTTTTTAATACTGGTTTTAGAAACCATTACATAACCAGTTCCCATGAACATGGAAAAGGGCAAAATACTTCACTAAAAAAGCTGGGCTTGGTATCTTTAAGCAAAATCTGTTAAACAGGAATAAATTTACATTTGAAGGAACTACTTTCAGCTGCAGATTCATCTGTGTGAAACATTTTCACATGGGATGAAGTCAGTTGCGGTGTGGAATAAGAAGTACCAGACTTTTGCTTCACACATTACTTGTAAAAGAAAAAAACTCTTTGTAAGTTTTCAATGGAATTGTTGACAATGAAATCAAAGAATAAAATGTAGCATCACAATACGTATCCTTTTACAATGGACTGAAGAATTCTGACATAGAAGTAAACTCTCTTTGGGGCTACAGGTGGAGTTGCTCCAAAGCAAAGTCCTCAAAGTTGATTTTAATGGACTGTAGTGGCAAAAAGACTGTGGTCATACTGGGGAGGCCCCTTATGTTATGCTGGATTTTGATGAAAAAATGCTGCTCTGGAAGCAAGGTTTAAAACGTTTTCTCCACACAACCCTGGACATGAGTGACATTTCCTCACAGGGGAATAATCACATCGCTCAGTGCATCAGTGATTATTATTCAGCTTGTGTAAGTGGCATACACCTCTATGTATTCCAGACTTTTACTTTCACTCCGCACACTATGAGAGGAGACAGTTTTGATGATTAATTCCGGTCCAGATCAGCCTCTGATTGTGCAATTAAACAGAGTATTTACATACGATTGATGTTCAAGTGCTTTGTGTTACATGCTCAAACAGACCTCGGCCACTGTAATGCACTTTGACTCGGAGCGGCGGGCACAACGTCTATCTTTGATCAGGCTCTTTTTGAATCTTAATAGGGGTACTGTTACTGTACAGTGATACGCCTGGTGGGACCGGGAGCGTGGGGTGTCTGAGCCAGACACTGTTTCAATCACACGGCAGGGCTGGAATTGGAGGAGATGTGTTCCTCTGAATCTAGAAAGTGGTGTGCAATCAAGAGTCAAGAGCCCCACACACCCCCTCCTCCTCCTTTACACTCTGACTTACACACATACACACAACCCAGTCAGCAATCCAACCCAGTGTAGTGTTGGCTGTAGTCAGGAAGTGCTAATGAAGTTATTAATGATATTCATGTGTGCAGTGGCGTGCAAGCAGAGCCTGGGCCTCCATTAGCCAGCTGGTAGATCTGTCTCAGCTTTAGTCCATGGTGATTAATAAAGTGGGGAAGAAAAGAAAGAGAGACTTTCATTCTGGTTTTTCAAGTAAAAACCAGCAGAGAGATACTACAGATGAAGCAGGAAAAGCCCTGTAAGAGGAATGCTTCTTATGAATTAGAGCTTCGAGTCTCCTCACACATATTTTTAATCGTGGTGAATTGCTTTGTGAGAGGTTTTTATTATTTCATGCAGTTTGGTTGGCCGTAGGATTTTTGAATAGTAAATATCTTGGCAGTCAAACTTTTTAAATGTATTTAGGATTCTGTGATTACACCATGTGCATCTTATCTCCGAAAACGTTTCGTCGCCACAGTGATCATTTTTAACCCTGAGTCGCTCCTGTAAAAGATGGCAGCAATTAAGATGGCGGTGGGTCTGGGGAGGACAGGCAGACCCCAGCTCCACGCCGGCCGGATCCACTACCAGGGGCTGCTGAAAGTAACCACCTCCCTCACACTGCTGCCTCAATGCTTGTGCAACAACTCCCTCTGCTGGGTGTCCATGTTTGTCAGATTCAAGCACCACCTCTGTTTAATCAGACTTCTGAACCGTTTTATGGGTATAAAGAGCTGGTCCATGATCACTTTCTCTTTTAGCTGCTTTCCTCTCCTGTTTTCTGCATTTGTCTGTCTTAGAGTCGAAGTCTATGTTTAAGATTTGACATCACAATAAAGCTTTTAACTAAACTTTTTTTTTAATGCAAATTTCTTCGATGGTCAAATAAGAGAGACAGAAAATTGATGCCACACTCATTGTGTAGCATTTTGTTCTGCATACTTTGTCTCCATCTACTGGGAGGACTCAGCTGTCACTTTGATTTACTTAGTATATTCAGATGGCATTTAAGGCATCAAAATGTTGATATTGAAAAGTAGGAGGGCACAAACTATTGAAGACTTTGATCACTTTAGGTTTTGCTCAATCATGTTGGCAGTATTCATGAATATTGCACTCAGACGCACATTTCATGTCAAACAAAAAAAGTGATCTGTGTATGACTGCTGCTGTTCCCACAGGAAGGTAGAGTCCTGTATAAATCACTGCACCAAACACACGTTTCTTTGAACAGACGGTTTCAGACAAATCACACATAGATAATAACACACTGGGCCGATCCTTTGACATATTACTCTGATTTATCATACCACACACAGGCGGGCAAAGATCCCTACAGACATCATCATTAGAATGGATTCCTGATGACAGCGGTCAAGTTGGAGTATCATACAGGAGTGCCAGGATCCAACCACCCCTTTACCACCAATATATCCCTCAATATATCTAACCGCTTGGTTATGAATGATTTATCTGTCCGCCTGTGTGCGGCGCCAGCACGGTGCACGTTTGGGAGTCATTATTCTGTTCAGGCCAAGTGATGATAAAGGAAAGACAAATTTATTGCCCTCATGCACCATTGGTAGAAAAAGAGGGAATTACATTGTCTACATTTGCTATGTGCCACTTTCTGACTTTTCTGTATGTCTCCTCCAGCAAGCGTTTGCTACGAATTCCACTAGATTCCAGTAAGTGGTGTCAGACAGCTTTCCTGGGCTTAACGGGAAATCTGTCTTTGGGGTGCAAGATTATAACCTCTGTAAACCGCTGGTCAATGGAAAAGTCCTAATCCACTCAAAAAGGCCAACCACTCCTGAGTGTAATATTGGCTACAGAAGATACGGAGGTGGCCGATTTGACCAAAAACAAATAAATTCTGTGAAGAATAAAATAAATAGTCAGAAGAACAGCATGTGGGGAACGGAAGAATATTACGGTTGCTGTTTTCTTACAGTCACTTTTGGTTATGTTACGACTTCATTCGGAGACCAGAAAATGCTGAAGATGTGGGTTTTCTGTGTCCCCTCTGAGAAGCTTAAATCACTGCAAACTCCTTGACACCGAAGCATTCACACAAGAACATTAGCTTGTTACAAATTACAATTACAGAGTCAAGCGAACATCTTCCACATAAATGTCTTTTATAAGAAGATTCCCACTTACAGCAGCCTCTCATCAAAGCCAATAATGACTTTTACTCCCGCACTTGGCCGAAATTTTACAAGACAGTCCAAACAAAGGATATGTCTTTGAATCCTCAGAGAGAATGCATGCAGTAAAAAAAAGTGTTGCACCGCAGCAAAATAAAACCAAATGTTAGCCCTTTCATGTCTTTGCAGTTTTGGTTTATGACCGGGTTTACGCTTCAACTGAAAATATCATTGACATGCTGGTGGAGGATGAGGTAATGGCTCTTCTTCTGTGTCCGCCAGCCGTTGTTGTCAACTTTACCCAAAGTTCTGACACCAAACAGAGGGAGGAACAGATGAGGTTATGAAGAAGACAAGCAGAGGAAGAAGAAGAAGAAGAATAAGGAGGAACCTGAGAAGCTACAGTCCGAGAGCAATGGGTCAGTCAAATGCCCTTTCACCTCTGCCTTCTAACAACCCAGAATGCTCTCTGTTTGGCCTTCTAGTTGTGCTGATCCTGCCAGCAGGGAGCTCTCGGTTAGGCGGCTCTAGCTGTCACTCTTCTTTTCTCCAAGGAAATGTCTTCTTCCTCTTTGCGCTGAGGGGAAGCTCGAGGGCAGACACCCAGACCGACAGACAGACAGAGAAACCGCAGGCAACCCAAGCAGCGCTCGCCCTGGAGTTGAAATAGCAGTCACTTCTCACAGGAAGTCATTGCTCACTGGGATGCTTCACCGCTCAGACACAACAAAGTGGGCTTTTACAGACCCAAATGCACAGGGAGGAGAGTGCGGGGTTAACCGGAGGCCAGGAGCAGGATGAGAGTTGAAATAGAGTGTGTGTGTGTTTACTGTGCATGCTAATTGTGTGGGATTCATGTCCTTAAAACAGCCTTGAAAGAGTGTTCATTCACCATTTTCAGAAGGCTGCACTTTTTGTTTGACGTCATGCTCACGGAAGCTAAAATGCGGATAGCACGCTATAGGCTACTGCTGTATTCCAGGTTGTAAGTCGTATAAACTTAAGGATAGCCAAAAATCATTATAATTACACAGCTTCCTGATGTATGTAAAAAAAAAAGTAGAATTGTGTGAACACATCAGGCAATATTTAAAGTATAAACCATCCTTGACAACCTGTTAGCTACCATTAAATAACAGCTAACGTAAACATTCAACAACTGTCTAGCTAACGTTATGTTAAATAGAATTATCTATACTTCCTGCTTTATCATGTTCCACTACCAAACACTGACATAAGGCTGCAACCTTTTCCTAGCTACAAATATCAAACCAAAAGGCGCTCAAGTCCACTTGTCTGTTTCCAGGCTTACTAAGCTAGCTAGGCGCTGAATGCTAACATTAGCTGTAGCCTGCATGACTGTAGCTTTCAGACATGATCAAATATGTTGTTTCAACTTGGAATACCCTGTTTCTCCTTCATATATTATCTTTTCAGTTGCTGAGTGAAACGGTAATTTTTCCAAAGCACCTTAAATATATGCAGCTTACAACCAGGAAGGCAGCAATATGATATGATAGCAACATTTGAGCTTCCCACCCTGAGCGTGAAATCTGAGGAAAACGACAGCTTTATGAATGTGTTCAATAAGGAGCTCATTTCTGTTCTGAAAAAAGGTCAACATGAGTCCATGCAGTCTGGTTTCCCTTTGCAACCTGTGTTGTTATTTAAACTGATATGCTGTCTGTGTCTTTTCAGCAACGTCACCACCAAACACCTTGTACTTTTATTGTTCTTGACAGTTTAAGCTAGTCTGACTTCAACCCAGAACAATTTCAGTCCTTCTAGCATTTCCTTTTCTCTGTCTGCCTTCGTATCCACTGTCCGACCTCTAAGCCCTACAAGAACCTCCCGGACCCAATTTAGATGTCAGATTACTGTTGTGGAGTCAAACAGGCAAACAAGCAGTGTGTGGCTGTGTAATGGATCCATCCAAACATTCCTTTGTGTACATGAGGCCCCTGCGAGGTTCAGTGTGTGGCTGACACAAACAAAGAGAACCTGTGTTTTATGCCAGGCCCAACCTGAGGCTGAGAGAAGCTCAGGACTCTCTGAACCTACCTGAGGCCGTCGGTCCAGCCCAGAGACTCCACACAGACACACAAACACAGATTACAAATTCAGAATGTGCTCACAATCTCAGGAAGCAGTAACTATCATTCATTTGCTCTGAGTTTGTGACACTTGTGTTATATATAGGGGTATTTAGTTGGTTTATCCTAATTACCAGATGAATCATAGAAACTATGACGTTTTTTTAACTAGATTTTGCCCTGTGAGAATTTTTTTTAACAATGAAAAGATGCAAATAAAAGGATGCCAACAGGACTGGGGATTAACCTGTATTCTCTCCTCATTGTAAAACTGGATAATAAGCCTGGAAACAGACAAGTGGACTTAAGTGCCTTTTGATTTGCTACTTAATATTTATCTTGTAGGCCCTGCATTATTTTCATGGGTGAGATACTAAAAAAGATAGTTAGCATTTCAGTTTGTACCTACAGTAAGTTAGTCAAATAAAGCATCCCTCTTTACTTTAATAAACTGGCTTCTAAGAAACCTTTATTTCTTCAACTCCTACACAGTGCACAATTCTTTCAAAGTTTGGGATGATAAAATGCTACTTTTACCTGCACTGTAGATGGAAATACAAGTCAGTATATAATTGATTAGCGTGACCTCTCAAAGTTTTCTTACTGTAACGTTAAGTCACTTGTGGACAGAAGCTTTAATGCCATTGATGCCACTGATGATGATGAGGAATTGAGGACTTTGTTGATGTTGATTAAAATATTGGTGATGATGCTATTGTTGTGAAAGCTGTTGAAGCTGTTGATGATGATGGGCCTGTTGGCACCTGTGCCACTATATGTCTGATTTGAAGCTGTTTTGCAGCACTTACTCCTGTTG
Source organism: Labrus mixtus (assembly GCF_963584025.1). Taxonomy (NCBI): domain Eukaryota; kingdom Metazoa; phylum Chordata; class Actinopteri; order Labriformes; family Labridae; genus Labrus; species Labrus mixtus. The sequence continues at coordinate 11,570,511 of NC_083615.1, forward strand.
TTTCTTCCCGTCTGGATCCTTTACTTACTTGCACTGCTTTCACTATCCAATAAGCCCATTTATAGCAGACATTTACAAAAAATGCAGCGCGCAATACAGCAACCACGGCCATAACTGATGTCGCTAATATACAAAATTATATTATACAAAAGGGTTTTTAGCTCATTATCTTCTTCAGTTGAAATAAAGTTGGTCTCATGATTTCATTAGGATTAAAATCTCTCTGACACAACACCTGTTATCACTAACGCTTGATATCTTAGTGATAGATTCCACCTGCTGAGGAAGACTGAGAAATTGTTAAAAGCTTAGGAAGTGGTACTTGAGTATGAGTCAAATTGACCAACGTCTTGTCAGTCCTCATTAGTACTGTTTTTCTCTTGGTTTTGTAGCATTAGTGACAGTTACTTCATCCCTGCAAAAAAAAACGTTTTTAAGGAGAAAGTCACCATTTCTTCAGCTGTGTTGTGTAACTGTAAAGGTTGCAAGAAAATAACAAAATGTACCAGCTACTTCATGTGTTTGAAACCTTCAGGGAGAAATATAATCATTGCATAACCCAAAAAACTTGGAAGCGCCACAATATGATGTGAAGGATGATTGGTCGGGCTAATTGCTCCCTTATATCAACAGCGAATCTAGCTTGAATATCAGCTGTACTGAAAAAGGCTGCATTGTAAGAAAATAGTTTTTATACCGCAGTGTATCAGCCCGGTGTTATTAGGCCTCACCATACAGCTGCCAAACCATCAGAGAGCAGGAGTGAACGCCACAGATGGCCTTTACATATTACATACTCAGTGATTGATGTCAGGATGGTATATGAAAAGATACTGTGACAGTGCCAAAACAGGAAAACCGCGTTCTTATATCCAAACATATCAGACCATTGGTATAGAAACCTCAATCTGCCAAACGCAATGCTGAAGATAAACAGCACAGCTGGATGGAGGGGAATGGCAAATGCAGAGGCCGAGTGGATCGAGGGTAGAAAAACACTTTTGAAAAATCTCAGACATGAAGCTGATGCAACCATGCATAGCATTTTATGCTGGGAAATTAGCAGAATAACACGTGTGAAAAATTCAAAACCTCTCATTAAAGCTGATCTGTATTGGGGCCAACAAGGGCAAACACATCTCAACAGGCCCAAAATATGCTCATCAGGAGAAACTGCAAAAATCAGAAACACACACAAAAGCCCAAAACAAATACAACAGTTAAAACATGTTCTGAATGACAAAACATGCTATAAAACCCCAACGAAATACTTTGACAGAAGATTCTTTGCAAACATTGGAAACTAGTAGCAACTGGGGAAAAATATGCAAATGCAGCATCTTTATGTTGGTATATTTTTTGCATCACATATTTATTTGCACTGCATTCACTGTAAGATATTTTTTGGGGTGCTTTTTCCAACATGTTGAGGCATGTTTCTCCTCATAGAGCTAGTCTGGGCTGTTGCAGAGTGTTTGCCCTTGTTGAACATCGTATTTGTGACTTTAAAAAAATAAAAAATAAATGTAAAGCTTGATGTAATGTATGACGGATAGATCTTTTTTTAAAGACCCTTCTTTCTTTTAGAAAGAGTCTAGAGTTCGTTGTCTCTTATTAACCTCTCTATGACTAAGCAAAAAGTTTAACTTTGTGTACCAACCTCTTCCCAAAAGTGGATTTGTCTTTGTGACCACAATTGTTACAGAAATGAAACATTGCCCAACTATAATCTCTGTGACCCTCATAGGAATGCTAAAAGAATATATCAATTTGCCATGGCAAAATGTATCAGGTGCATATCTGACATTCTACTTGATTTCTCAATGAACTTGTCCTCTGTTGTCTCAGTGCGACCTGAGGACAAACCTTCCTGTTTTGTGTGTGTGCGTGTGTGTGTGTCTTCACAAAAGCGAGCGTCAGAGTGTTGCTCGAGTGGCTAGGGGACGGAAACGCGCGTTGTTTGAGCTGGGTGCAGTGCAAACACAGACAGTGCACAGGTCAATGTGAGAGACAGAGTGGAGAACCAACGAGCCGCTCGCACTGCAAACACTCCCAGCTGTTCAGAGAGCGGTCTGCATGCACGTTGGTGTGTGTGTGCGCACGTCTGTGCACTTGTGGCTGTCCATAGCTGCGGCCACATACAAATATGGTGGCCACACCTTGAGTCAATGCTCTCTGTTTAACTTTCACAGGTATGTAAACTCCCAACGCCAAAGCACGCATTTGATGTGTCCGCAAAGTTTACCCAAAATGGAGAGCAAAGTTAATGCCTAATTCGGTTTTGCAATGTTTTCTCATTCATATTCCTGCCTATTGAGGCAAAAAAGCTCCCAACATTCACTAACAGAGCTCAGCCAATGAGGTCAGTGATGCAAGTTGGTTATTTAAAGAACCATAGGCCTTGTTGGAGGGCTAAGAGCACTCAAAATGTCATAAAATTAACCTCAAACTTACTGTTTTATGTCATTTATGCTTTATTAATGCTCCTTTTAAATAGCCTTTTTGAAAACAAAACAGCAATTATCCAGTTGAATTGTTGCTCCTGGACAAAAGGAACATTCATGATATTAGTATTTCAGACGAAATCTCATCCAAAGTGCCAAACTGACGTGGACTCTGTGTGTTCTCAGACCTTTTCCTCATATCCTCGGGCTTATTAGAGGCCAGCAGAGAGTCTTGCTTGTGTTCGCTCCACTGCACACGAGGTCCGGGGCCTTTGCTGCAGACACAAGCCATATGTCTGTCAGATTTTATTGTGAATGTAAATGCCTTGGTCTCAGAGCGAGGAGACTGAATGTGGTTTGTGCATTTCTTTATTGTAACATCAGTCTTTTTTGTTGTTTGTTTTCTGGTGATGAAATTCATTGTTCATTGTTTGCTCTTAGCTTCGCAAACTTGGCTGTATCCACAAGGAGTAAAAAAAAACAACAACAGCACCATTAAAACGCACCCTAAAACAGAAAATTTACACATACATCCTTATCCATGATATCCCTTCCTTATTCCAGCTCACAAGCCGTTTGGAAACTGATGCTTGATTTCAATTCAAGCCTCTGCATACAAATCATTTCTGAAGAACTGGCAGGCCAGTCACATAGTCATGCATGTGCAGCATGGTACATCATGCTATGTCATAAGTGTGCATTAGCAGGGTGCTGGTGGTGCACTGGTTAGTGCACGCGCCCCATGTACTGAGGCTATAGTCCTCCAAGTTGGCGGCCCAGGTTGGAATCTGACCTGTGGCTCCTTTCCCACATGTCATGCCCCCCCCCCCCCGATTTCCGACTCTATCTGATGTCCTATCTCTACAATAAAAGGAACAAAAAGCCTAAAATAAATCTAAAATTAAAAAAATAAAGTGTGTATTAGCTTGTGTTTGGCATATTCAAGTCTGGCTGTGGGTAAAAACCAGACTCAATTATGATTTCTGGAGGTAATAATATAACTTCCTTTTGTGTCCCTCAACCCCGCTCTACACTGAATATTTGACCTAGGGAAATCATCAGAACATAAATCTTGAAAAAGAAAATCTGGCAAATTGGCAGAATACGAATATTGTCTACTGTATAGGCAAATATTAGTGTGTACTGGATGTGTGTCTGTGTGAAACTAAGTGTTTGAACTGAAGACATGAAGTAGAAAATAACTGTTATGTCTTTTTTTTTTTGTTTAAATGAGCTGATGGTGGCAATGATTTCTTTTCTAGCAGGATTTATTCTTGATACTGAGCATTTATTATGTTACGTCTGTGGAAATAAACAGACCCAACTACAGTCACATATAGTCACGGGCCAGCTCTAGACACATGGCACAGTAGCAACGACTCCTAATCTCACTCATTCTCCGGCCCTCTCCAACTTGAAACTGGATTCTTTTCTTTCCTTTAAGCCATTTCTGTAACTTTACAGAGCGGGCTCTTGAATCAACCCTACAGCTTTGGCTTGGTGTCCAAGTCTGTCAGATTTAGGTAAATTGATCCTGCCTCCCTGTTCTGTTTCAGAGCCCTGGTCCGATCAGGAAAACACCCATGACAGTTTGGCTAGCGGCCTTGCTAAGAAAGGAGCCCCCTTTTTGAAAATGGCAACGTTGCAAATGAGTGTTTGAAGGTTTTAAACATGAGGGGGGAAAAAAACTGCTTGTCCTTTGATTTTCTGTTCAACATCCAAGCGAGCTCAACAAGTGGTAAAAGCGGACACTGGTGAGGCCAACCCTTTGAAAACAAGTGATTTCCATTGAGAGGGCATTACGCAGAATTTCAGCCTGGGCTAATCAGCTGCTAAGAAGCAGACGGGGACATACGCGGACCGAAACACACACACACACACACACACACACACACACACACACACACACATGCACATAAATGAGCAACCAAGGACCTGATATATCAGCGAGCATGGTGGGGAATTAATCAGATCACACCCTGTTTCCTTTTCCACAGCTGTGACCGAAGAGGACAGAGGGAAAAAAAAAGGTCAAACTCATTGGCCGGGATGGGAGAGCAGGGAGAGTTGGTTTAACATCTGACCCCTTGGTTAGATGTACGAGGAGACGTCTGACATCTAGGTCTAAAAGGTCACTTTTCTCTCTCTGCAGATCCTCTTCCTCTGGGGCTGCTTCCTTTTACTGTGTCATGTTCTCTAACTAATCTGAGCTTGGTCAGTTGAAGGAAGAAGAACAGAAAGTTCCATCAACCTTTATTTATACTCTGAAGATCAAAGAGAGGTGACTCTCATTTACTAAATGGAGCCAACTACAAAAAGCCATTAAAAGACAGAAAACATGGCGATATAAGCACCACAAAGTAGATTTAGAAAAGGCCATTAAAATCAAAGAAAAGTAGAAATATTTAAGAGGTTAAGACGAGGAAAAGGTCAAACAAAACACAGGTCCCCCAGAAAGAGTGGCTTAAAAGCTCCTGCAAGGAACTTTCAGTTTGTGACGATTTTAGCGCCCCCTTAAATTCATATTATTCTTTCCCGAGGTTGGTGGGGATGGAGATGTAAAGGGGGACTTTTTCGAGCGTTATAGCCGTTTTCCCCCCTCTCGCCTGGGGCCCAGTGTAGATGTGGTGGACCCAGCCCCAGACGCCACTCCATGGTTTGGCACACTCTGCACTTCAGGCCTCTCACTGTTTCCAGCTGAACCGGCTCCCATGCAAACACATGGGCAGCCGGTGGGTTTTCTTATTTAGTTGTCGGTCAAGAGTACTTAATAATATTCAAAAAGACAGTGCGACATATCATCCCCTGCTTGCCAAAAATACTATCCCACTTCTTTTTTTTTTCTTCTTCTTCTTCCCAACATTTTCCCCTCTTGCAGATGAAAAGGAACAGATACACAATGGTGCAATCTTGGGGAAAAAAAAAAAAGTCTGGCTGACAGTTTTTAAAGTAATGGAGCAGACTGAGCGGAGGGTAAGAGGACATTGACCGCCTTTCAGGAGGAGATATTTCAAATACAATGGCCTGTAATGCAGCGTAAAGCTCGAGCGCTGATGTGGCGTATGACTTACTCAGATTGATACGTCCTCGCTGACCCACATGCTCTCATCCCTTCCTCAGCTTTTTGAAGTTAAATAAACAGTGTGTCACAAGATCCTCCGCATACCACCCAAGTGCTACAGTGTGTGTGTGAGAGCCTCTGTGTGTGTCCGCAGCGCTTGTGTCTACACTTTGATTTGTGAGTCTGCATGTGTGCTTACTGTAAGTGTGGACGCAGGGAGACAGATTTGGTGTGTTAGCGCTCGCAGGAATGTGTGCGAGTGTGGATGTGTGTGACATGTCTGTAATGACAATGGCGGGTGACGAATAACGCTGACGCACGCTGTCCCCAGTCTCGATCCTGCTTTAATAAAAACGATGTAGCCTCTTTGAACATTTTAATTAAACTAAAACAGGACCATCCCCGCCCAGGCCTCCACGATGAGCTCTGTACATTTGAAGACAAACAAGACCATCTGTTGCAGGGTAGACATCAAATACATGTCTCTTTTTATGTCACCCTGCGCCTGCATGTTGACTTTCATTATTCCTTAAAATCCATCTGGAATTTTGATGGGCATGTTTTGCAGGAAAAGGCCTTGAAACCACAACGCAGGGATCGTCTTGAAACAAAAGGTCTCTGCGGTTTTGTCTGTTTCTCGTGGTCAACAACAACCCGGCAGCCTTTGTGTGTGTGTGTGTGTGTGTGTGTGTGTGTGTGCTCAGATAGCACAAGTTTGTAATTTTAGTTTATGCCATCATTATTACAACACGTGAGCCGCTTTTCATGCAGTTTCTTGGAAATGCGTGCGCTTCTTTTAAGAAATTGATTTAAGGCTGTAAGATTTGAAGAGAAGAAGAAGGAGTTCTTTAGATATTCAGACGCACAGGGGACACAAGTGTTGAGTGTTTTTTTTGATGCAGGGAGATTTTTTTCTGATGCAAATTTGGGAAATATGAAAATGGGTGAAAATATTAACAAAGGCCTTGTCAAACTAAAATCACTTAAATTACAATCTACACACAGCATGAGACTTATGTTTATCAGCTGTGATTATAAAACAGGGCTTAAGTAGATGGTATTTGATTATTTATGCATTAAATGTGGCACTATTTTAGGCACTGTTTCTTTGCATCTAACCTAACACTCTAAATAACTATTTTGTATGTATATTTGATGCTTATTAGGTTGCTCTTATTTTGTACTGTAATGTTAGAGCAATCTGGCATCACTATTTCCTTCAGGGTTAATAAAGCTTTTCCATATCGTGTTGAGTCGGTATCAGGGCTGGGGAAGCTACTTTTTAAATTTTTTTTTAAAGATTTTTTTGTTTTTGTGCCTTTATTGTAGAGATAGGATAGTGTATAGAATCAGAAATCAGGGAGAGAGAGAGTGGGGATTGACATGCAGGAAAGGAGCCACAGGTCGGACTCAAACCCGGGCTGCCCGCTTAGAGGACTATGGCCTCTGTACATGGGGCGTGCTCACTAACCACTGCGCCACCAGCGCCCCTGGGGAAGCAAGTCTAAAAGCAGTATTGCAAGTAACCAATGATTTCACAACATCAAAGCTACCTGAGGAAGACTCGAGTTGGACTTAATTAATCAAGCTACGAGAATTTTTGAAATAATGTCCATATTGAGAGTATTGATCTAATACAAAATTTGAACAAAATAAAATTCAAACAAATGTCACATGCCTCAGTTAGGATTAGTTTAAAACATATCTAATGGTTCACAAGCAATCAAAACCCCCTATATTGTTTCTTCTCGTCGTAATGAGAAAAGAATGAGCGTTAAGAACCAAGCAGCAGTACTACTCAGTGAATCATTTATGAAAACCTGTGACAAACTGAAATCCATTTCATTCAAGTTTGATTTTAGAAATATAAAAGTAAACCTACAGGTTCCAAAGTGTTGCTGATCATCCAGCTTCTTTGATACACCTGAGACCTTAATCCTGAAACAGTGTAGAAATAAGCATTTCATTTGTCCCATCCATTCCTTTAACAAACCCAGATACTGAAAATATGACTGGACTTGATGAATGTATCGGCTAGATTCTGCGTACTAGTCAAATGCTAGTTTAATTAAATGAAGTTCACCTCACCCCAGTGATTTATTAAACTAAGGTGTACTTCCTGGAAAAGCTTCACAGAAGCCATTGCACAAATCTGCTTTGTGTTACAACATATCAGGTGGTTGGTTTTAATTGATAGTGTCTGGATGAGAAAACTCCCTTAATTCCATTGTGATATCTATTTCTGCAGACCCCTATTAATTTAATATCATAATACCACATATTAATGCATTTTTATCTCTGTTCAGATTAAATCTTAAAGTGTGGTGTTTCACACAGGATTGTGAAAGGTCTGTCATTAAGGGGGGTTGTCTCTGTGTATTGCCACCAGAGGGAGTCTTCTCAGTCAGATAATGGCACCCAAAGGGGTTGACTGTATTCTGAACATCTGCACAAAATTCACATCACTCTGACTCAAGCCCAAGTTATGGGACTATTACTGTTTTGTTTATGTTGTTTTGTTCATGCATTGCTCTGTTAATCAAAGTGACTGACAGAATCCCACTGACAGATATTTATCATGACGCCAGTTCAGTATTATTAGTCATTATTAGTCATGCGATGGTAATTTTTATCCATGCAGCTGGAAAGCCATTCCTCGTCTGTTTGGCTTTATGGGGCTCACTGTTGTGGTAAAGCACATCACTGGTGGGGCAATGCCCAGTGTTGCAAGCGACAGAAACCAGTCTAGTCCGGGCTGCAGGCCTATAAAAGGCCATTTCACTTGGTTCCTTTTAGTTTTCTGCACAACAACTACACATGTTGCGCTCAGAGTTGAAGCCCGACCCATTCCCTGCAGATCAATGCTGCAGGAGGAGGAGGAGGAGGCGTGGAGCCCTTTTGTTACCTGTGTTAGTGTACCTGGCTGTTGTAAGTTAGTAACAAGAACTGAGTTTATGATGCCTTTAGAGAAAAGGAACAGCGTTATGATAAAACTTTAAACGAAACAAGGTTGGCTGGTCACTATACAGTGCAACTGTTTCTACCTGCATGGCGCAGCGAATGGGAATGTTAATTAGGCTCCACCGTGAGCGTAAGGACGAATAGGAGGCACTTCCTCCAAGAACCCATTCACCTTCCAAGTCCGACCCTCTCTCAAGTTTCGTTTTGGACTCCTCAGCCACCTTTCAGCTCGTCCTCATCATCTCACCTGTATACGTAGAGATCATGGATTTCACACGGTCGAAGATTTCAAAGGCGCTCCAGCTTCACGTCACGGAAAAAGGGCGCTATACGTGCATCTGGAAGGGTTAGAAAAGGCTGCCAATGTGAAAGGAAAACGCGTGACCACTACTTCATGTTACAGTGCATGGCCTCCGGACAAAGTGGACACGAACATGCACAAACCCCTCCGAAAGCGGAGTCTCTACGTGTTGCTGTGTTTTGGCATCATATACCTCAGACTTGGGTGAGTTTTTGTTACCTGTGTTTACCTGCCTGTACTGTTTTATTCACATGCGCACACCTGAATATCTAATTTCGACACTATGGTTTTTTTTTTATTGGACTTCAAACTCTTTGTAGAAAATCACTGGCCCTTTGACACCAGCCTATATCACAATGTGAAATTTCGGGTTCAAAAGGTGTAATGAAAACAATACGTTTATTATTACATCCAAACCCCTGTACCTGGGCAACGTGCGGTGCGTAAAAGTGTCAGATCAGGTCTCATGTCAGCAGACACTATAATTGATTCAAGTTCGCTGACAGAGGAGTTTTTTAGTTCACCTCATGAGACTCCTGATCCTCTGTGGCACAAGATAATTTGAGCCGCTGTCTGCGCTGCAGATCCAGCTCAGCCCTGCATACCTTCATTAATAGCGGCAGACTGAGTTGTATTTCCACATTCCATCGCCCCAGACGGAGTTTTTACCTGTTTTGCAATAGCTCACCTTGATGCATACACACACACACACACACACATACACACACACACACACACACAAGGACTTCTCTCCATTATGTACCACAGTGTCTCTCACCTATGATCCCAAGATGTACACAAATAAGAATAACCCTAGTCAGTTTTTTCTTTTTGTATTTTTTCCCCCACACACTCTCCCTTTATTCTCTACAAATGTATAATATGAAATACTCCTTCAGTAAGCCCAAGAGGCCTGCAGGTGGGCATGCAACTATGCAGACCTGCAGAATGAAGATGGAATGATTTTTTCCTTAACAATTAAAATATTAATCATCATCAATGGTAAAATCTATATTTCATGCGAATTACATTTGTGCCACTACATGACCTTTTTGAATAACTGTAGCCAATTACGCACGAAATATTTGAAGATTATTAGTTTAACCTAATTTCCCCCGGGAATAATAAAGTATGTCTGATTCTGATTTTAAAAGCTGCATATCAGACTGCCAGATTATTATTTTTTTTAAAATTGAAACACATCAAACACTTCAATTGAGTTGCTAGTATTTTCGGAGATTTTTGCAAGCCACAAAAAATCAAGAACAAGCGACTTGTGAGCCCTCCCTGCGCGGACCTCATGTGGATTGAAGCGTGGAACTGACAGATGCTCATATCACATGACAGTAGCTCCAGTATGGGGGTGAAAGTCCCCCCCCCCCCCCCCCCCACCTCAGTGTGTTTACTGAGCGCGAGACAGTTTGCTCATTCCTTCCATCCTTTGACTGTGTGCTTCATCTTTCATGGTACCCTCTTCATTTACACAGACTGCAGCCTGCAGGTGTTGAGTGAGAGTCACGATGCTGAGGCGATAAGAGCTCCTCCACTCTCTGAGCTCTGTGACAAAATCTCTCAAAGTATTTGATTCCTCTGTTCACATCACGGGTAACAGGAGAGCGATTCTTTTTTTTCTGCCTTCACCTTTAAAAAAAAATCCCTCTGAGGGGGAATATTGCCCAAAGTAACAACAGGGTCACAAAATGAATATTTGGATATTTCAGGATGATTGCCCTGAGATTTTATCAGAGCGCAGCAGACAGGCAGACTGAGCAGAAACATTATAGACGCCTATAGGAATATTATAGTGCTACCACAGGAAATAATAAGGCCACTGAAACTCATATCTGAATACCACAAACATACTTTATGTCTCATAGGAAATATTATAGGAAACTTGTTTCCAGAGGACATAATATTGTAAAGATCCCAAGAATTTTATAGGATTATCACAGGAGATAATAATAATACATTATGCTCTCTCTCCAGTGCAGAAATATTATTAGAGATTCGTATCCGCCTTAATATGAAGACTTTTGTGCGTAAATTTGACACCAACTTGTTGATCCAGACTGACGCATCCTGCCAGAGAAATGTGCTGATTTTTTGCACATGGATGGAGCTGTGATGATGGTGTGAGGCTCGAGCAGCCAGCGTCTCTGTTTGTTTATTTTTGGCTCGGTGGATGGTGCGGATGGGGTGGTAGTGGTGGAGAGGGGCTGAGTGGGTGATAATGAATGAAAACCTCCCGCACGTCCAACGGGGATCAGATCAGTGTCACCCTATTGTCCCGCTGTGGCAAAGTGGGCGGATAGCAGTGTCTCTCTCTGCCCAATGGCAGGCACGACTCTCATGAGAGTGGAGAGAGGCACTTTTCTGCCATGCGAAATCCCTAAAACCATCATCATTCCGGCTCGGGAGCCCACAGTACTGTGCAACAGCCTCCGCCGCTCAGAGATGTCAGAGCCAATCTCAGCGCACACACGGCCCTGGGAGCTTGGAGCAGCGTAGAGACGAGGAGACTCGCGGCACATCTTTAATGATTTTGTGCGAAAACGGACTTAAAACAAGGAATTAAGGGATTTTTTTTTCATCCTGTCTGCGCCATCGATCGTGGCCATTTGCTCAATGTCATCATGATCATCTTCTCGTCGCGCAGTGTACTGCTGTCAGTCTACTATCCACAGATCTTCCTCATCCTGACAAGTGGCAGCTACCTGTAAGTTTGAGCCAATTAACGGGCTCCTTAATTAACTTCAGCGAGCGCGCGCGCTTATCCTCTACAGCAAATAGACGCACGGGTTTCGGTTTTACTTGCGCGCAGATTTCCTCCGGACAAACGATCTTAATTTCTCCTTTCCTCATCATTGTGAGACAACTTCTTCATTTCTACAGATTGAGGGTGAAAACAAAAGTTCTTATGTTGGCGTATTAAAGAAGGAGCAGGCGCAGCGAAAGTAGGGTACAACTCCCGGAGAACATGTGATTAAAATCTAGGATTCATTTTCAAAAAACTTCTCAATGTAATAAACGCAGAGAAAACTCATCAGCGGACACCACGGCTGGGAATAATCCACACGGGAATATATGAATTAATTAGCTAAAAACCTGAACAGGTTGGCGGGCTAACGGGGATGTCTTGTGAGTAAGCAGTGATGGTTTGTATCGAGCTCCCGTACCGCACATTTCTTGAAGAAAATATTTAGGTATGAGCTACAGAGATTCATTTTGGCCACAGAGTGGCAGAGATGTTCAAGACAATCGGATGCTTAGACTCCTGAGAGGAGAATTTAACACTTCACTGTGGGCACTTTTTTACGCATGTCAGCACCGTTAACCTGTCAGAGCGTGTGAGAGATCATCTCTGCGCATTACCTCATCTCTGGTCCACTCTGAGTATTTCGATGTTATCATTTGAACCCACATCTTTAAATATCTGCCTGCCCTGCAACATGCACGTGATTGACGCTCTAATGCGCTGCGGCTTTGAAATCAAACGAGAATTTCTCTTGCAGGAGAATACTGGCTTTCTGAACGTTTCCAAAATAATTACTCACCCATGCTGCCTCGCTCCTTCCTCTGCTGCCCGGAGACCCCAAACCTGATGCTGAAATAGATGTGGTTTCTGGTTTTCTGTTAAAAGTGGCCTACACTGCTAAGTATAGTGATGGCGTGCAGATTAAAACATACCATTGTTTGTTTGGATTATTTAAGTATGTTTTCTGTTGAGCATTAACCACAAAATACGTTTCATGGAGCACATTTAGATGTGGAAAGGATGCAATAATGCCTAAAAGCTGCAGGACTCGTGTTTGTGATGTTGAACTCTAACATTTGTATAGCTGTGGGTGGCAAATGAGCCGTCAGCAAAGGGATCTGACCATGTAGAGATTTTAAGGCCATTGCACACCTCAAAATTGAGGAATTTTACACTTAATGCTCCAAAGGCAATAACCTCCCCATCCTCCGTCTGTGTTGTTGTTTTCACACAGGTCTGTAGGACTTTGTTGTGAGTCAAATATCTCTAAAGTTCTTGTATTTGTAAATGAGCAACAAAAGAGGAAAAATCATATTCGGCACTTTGATAACTTAATTTTCTGCTCCTGGAAAAACAGGCACATTTACTCACTTGACTAAGTAAAGTTGTGTCTCAGACATTTTTGTGAGTGCATTCCTGGGTAGAGGATGCATGCCTGGGAGCTTAACAGTGTGTCAGTTAGGTTCAAAGTGTTCCATGTGATGGAGTAGGTGGCTGTCAGCGCTCTTCTTCCCTGTATGCCGTAACTGACTATGGTCGCTTAAAGGGCCAAAATACCATGTGATAGAGAATGTTTTCAATTTTATTTATTTTTTGGAACAATGTTTTTTGTCAAAGCAATTACTTTATTGTCATGTTAAACTTGCAGAGTCCTCTGTTACTCACTGACATCTAGTTTTGACGCTGCTGAGATTTGTTTTTCTGTAAGAACAAATAATGGATATATAATGTGACAGCTCATTTTAGAAGTGAAGCTGTAGTTGTCAGAGCAGCGCTCACATGCAAACTGATTTACTAATGTTTGATATATGCAACATCAGACAATTGGTCTCTAAATGTCCGAGGTTTACTTAATCTTGTAGTCTGTGCAAGGCATCTCGGTGGTTCTCATGCCACATGTTGCTTTGTAATTAACAAAGATTCTCCCCTATCTGTCATCACAGCCTCATTTTTTATCATGGACAGAGATCAATTAAACACAGCACATTTTGCGTTTGTGTGAATGAATCGATTACTTTAATATCTGATTCCCAAATCCTACTCGATGTGTTGCATGAACTTATAAAAATTGATAGCGATACTGCACCATCTGCTCAGACGAATCCTGTGACATTTTCAAGTGTTGTTAGAGTTTCTGTGGCGGGTCTATCTGATGGTCTGTCTGTGATGGTGGGTGAGCTGCACACAGACACACAGAGCACATGCTAAGCAAACAGAATCGCATTTGTGCACTTTGATGATTTCAGGGATTTGAAAGCTTAGCTGTGGAATTCTCTGTTTGGTGTTGTCTCAGGTTTTTTTGTTGCACACAGTAGACTGTGTTTCTATTAATAAGCAGGTGAATGACATGAGAAAGTGCCAAGAAAGGAAGTCTTTGTCAGACTTGAAAACAACATTGTGCTGGTGTGTAAGCTTTAAAGCAGTGCATTAAAATATCAGAGATATAAATAACTCCAGTGCATTTTATTGCCTTTGGATTTATACACACAAACCCGTTTTTCTCCCTCTTAGCATTCATTGTGCAAGACTGAATATGTCTCCAGTTGCACATTACTCGTCTTAATGAGCCTGACCTTTTTGTTGGTACAGACTTCATGTCATTGTTGCCATGAACAACCGCATATACAGCAGAGGGTCACAGAGGGTCAGAGGAGTTCAAGCTTGTTTAACAGCAGAGAGAGCAAAGAGGGTTTCAGAGCTGCAACAACAGCAGCAGGCCGAGTGTTTACTGCAGACACTGAATGCACCTGATCGAATTCTGGTTGTCTTTGTTGTTTAAGATTTGGAAGTAAACATATCAGTTATATGCACATATTTTTTAAGAACAAGATGAATTATGTTTTTTTAAATCTCAGTTCATGATTCTCTCGTTTTAGGAATGCAATTGCAGGATCACATTTCTTGCATTTGAAAAACAATCTTCCTTCAACTAGCTCTTGTAGTAATTTCTAGAGCTGGGTTCACAAAACTGGGAACATCAAGAGAATGTGTGCGGTCTTCAGTCTGGAGACAGACACTGGTCTCGCTGACGTTAGGATTTATTTGAACTTGTTTATTTGAAACTAAGGTTTGTTCTTCTGTCTTTGTTGAGAAAGTTAAAAGACTGCCTGAAAATGGAACATGATTCTCTAGCGCTATTTGTAATCAAAGATCACATCTTTGTTCTTTGTTGGGGTCTTATCAAGAACCCTGTGAAATCATTGTTTCAGTGTATCTTCCTCTGTGTCTCTACATCCTCATCAATTTGTCCTTTTTCTCTTTTTTATTGCCATTGCTTTTAAGCTGACACATAACTCCCAGCCGTTAGTTTGCCTCGTTTGCGGTGAAGCCTTTGGAGGTCGACGTCATACTTCAAAGCTGGCGCTCATTTCTGGCTCCCTATCCCTGACATGTTTGAAAAGTATGTATCTACATGGTTTCCAGGCCTATAAACAGAGTCGTGGAGAAACCCAGCGTTTTGTTTAGCCGTAATCTGTTTTGGCTTTCTCAGTGGTTGCAAAGTCATCTTTAACATATGTTTTGATATTATCACATGGAGTGATCAAATATGATCAAGTCTCCATGAAGGGGACGGAGAAAGATATAAGTCACTGACTGTACAGCACATTAATACACTACAAATGAAGGAAGCCAAGATTGGAAAACGTAGATACTTTCCATGCAAACCAATCCTAGGATGTGGTTGAAAAAATGTAGTCCCTCATGAAATTTACAGGCAGCACTTAACACTATGAATTACTATGAACACAGTTACACAAATTATATGAAATAATATTTTGTGTCACACTTGGTTAAAAAGTGAACTCTGCAGCTTAAATCCCAAGAAACCGAAGAAGAGTCTGACAGCTTTTCATGACTCTCACATTAACGGCTTCTAATTAGTCAAACTCCCCATTGTCAGCTGTCAAATTAGCATAATGTTTCTCTCTCTGGGCTGATGTAGCAGGTTTTCCCCGCAATGAAAGTTTATTTAGAAATGTAATAATCAAAGCGATATGAACGTGCGCAATAAACACATTATAATCCAAAACCAGAATGGGTTTTTATTGACAAGTAGGTTTACACATACATGGATTTACTGTTGGTGATTGTGTTGCACAAAGTAAAATTAAAGTTATAATATAAAAAAGTGAAACAAGTACATCCACTGCTTAAAAACTATAGAATAACTATAGTGGGAAAAGAACAGCGCACCACCAATTCATCCATTCAGATAATTGGTGTCAATTTAGTAGAAACGGCAATGTTGTACAGTTTTAAAAATGTCGTGGTGGAATGCCATCGCACACTTTCCGAGTGAAAGAAGTTTACGACGCACAACCAAAGCTCACGAATGATTTGCTCACACCGTACGCTCCAATCTTCAGGCACAACCTGACAGCTCACACTGTACCTGTTGAATCCGGATTGAGCATTTACATTTCATTTGAAAACTCCCACAGACTGAAGTCAAAGTCAGACCTATGTGTATTTCAGTTGTCTCATATGCACAACAAATATAAACATCGTCTCGCCATCTAACATGCATATACACTCAGCATTATCAAAACAAAAAAAAAAACACAACCCAGCAAGCTAAATCATAACAATATCCCCCGTTTCTCGCGTTCATATCTTTCGTGATAATAGGGGAAGGCACATCATCCCTGCTGTTGCCATGGTCCTTTCAGATGCCATCTGCCAATTTTGCGCAGGCACAATCAGGAAAACAAGCCCTGAAGTCGGAGAATGGGTTTGAGTCTCTCCTTTCGCTGTGCAAGAGTATGTAGTGGTATGACCAAAATTTAAAACATGTTAGAAATGTATCCAACCGGCAGCAGATTGGGCTGTGATCTGAACTTACACTGGAAATGGAATTTCAAATGGGAATTTTTTTTTCTTCTGAAAAATCAGTCGTGCAACTCAATAATTGGGTCAGAAACTGCTTGACAATCCCACAGTGAATGGCAGCCTTAGCTAGCATGTTGGCCGGGAAAGGGTTGCAAATGAAATGTACGGTGTATAACAAGCTGAAAAGTAAGAAGACGTCGGAGCTGTAAATAACATGAAATTCTAACTTCAATGTTCATTTACTGCACGTCAAATCATCATCGCAATATTGGACAATTTTATCGAACATATCAGCTTTTCCTCATACGCTTAGCATAAAGTATTGATGTTTTGGATTTACTTCTTACCCATTTTATAGTAAAACTTCAGGGCAGAGCAGCTTTTTCTTCATTACATAATGTGCATCAATCACTGTTGAATGTAATCCAATTCTGGAACGTCTCACACGGTGAGTCAGTCTGACCATGCAGAGGAGGATCTGATCCGAGTCTATGTTTGTGTGTTTGTCAGTGTGTGCAACCATGCATACATGTGTGTTGTGTTGTAAGCATATGTCGATTGATGTTTGCCTGTGTTTGTGTTACCTTGACAGGGCCCTGTCCTCGGTAGTGGCTCTGGGTGCCAACATCATCTGCAACAAGATTCCTGGGCTGGCACCTCGCCAGCGGGCCATCTGCCAGAGCCGCCCGGACGCCATCATTGTAGTAGGTGAAGGCGCTCAGATGGGCATCAATGAGTGTCAATACCAGTTTCGATACGGACGCTGGAACTGTTCGGCGCTGGGAGAGAGGACAGTCTTCGGTCAGGAGCTGCGAGTAGGTCAGTCTGGGTTCTACTAAAAATGGGAAAGACCACAGTATGTGTGGTTTATGTGTGTGTGTTTGGGTATGCACCTGTATGGCTGTGTTTGTAAGAATGTTTTGTTTTGCATCAAAGATATTTGGGGTTTTAACAAAGGAGTGTATGAGGTTTATGTCAGGCAGATTTGGTTGAACACTTTGAGCTAGGGTTACATCCTTGATAAAATATGATAAAATGTTGCTTTTTTTTAGAAAAAGATCTAAATATAATGAAGAACTGGGGAAAAAGGAAAAGGAAAGGATTGCAAAA
Source organism: Labrus mixtus (assembly GCF_963584025.1). Classification (NCBI taxonomy): domain Eukaryota; kingdom Metazoa; phylum Chordata; class Actinopteri; order Labriformes; family Labridae; genus Labrus; species Labrus mixtus. The sequence continues at coordinate 11,587,973 of NC_083615.1, forward strand.
AAGGACTTGATACAGTTCCAGTATAAACTGATATTTAACTCTGGTGGAGCAAATGTTCAGACTAATTTGCAGTCAACAAAAGCACCAAAGCTCAATGTACATGCAGCAAGTATTATGACCACAAATCTTCCAAGAATCCCCTTAATCTCCTGCTTTTGTGTTCGTTGCTGGAGTTTAAACATTTTAATATTTATTGAAGCTGGACGAACAGTTTGACAAGCATTAAAAAAAACAAACAAGGAATCATATTTGTGTTACTCTGAAGCCAGTAAGGTGATATTTAAGAGGAATGACAAGGTTCTCGAGATCAATAATTGAAAAGTTGGCCTTTAAAGTTTTAATATCATCAGTAATAGATCTGCACTAGCGTGTGTTTTTCTAGTTGATCTTTTAATGCGCAAATGATCCCAGAATATTTGATGGATGCAAAACAGAGGATGTTTCTGATTGTCATTTAGTCTAAAAGGCATAGTTCACAATTTTTATACCAGTGAATTTCCGATTGAAGAGGGAACAGCGGTTACATAAGGAGTGTTTGGAGCCATGCTATTGTCTTAGTTTTAAGTAACAGTGCAATAGAGGATCGAAAATGTGGTACCAGCACCCGGCCCTCTGAGCCCCATGAAATATGGCTCTTTACAAGCCAAACCCGAGCTGCACACATCACACAGTCAAAACTCAAACCAGCAACACAGTCTATTTGACTCTCTATTGTATAATCATTTTTGTTGGCAATGATCGAGAGAACTTTATATACTGATGATTCCAGCCCGTCTTAGTTGTACTCTTTTCAATTGACATGTTGTATGTCTTCAGCTTGCTCTGGTTTGTGTTGATGTATGTTCAGCAGTGACCCTGTTGGTTAGCCTTGTTGGCTAGGCTAAAGTTATGGAAAATCTATGGAAGCCCCAAAGGGAAAGACGTAAGGTTGAAAAATGATATCGCAAATGTGGAGACAACTAGTTATTGTGTTGAACATTGTCGAACACAAAAAAGGGAAACATCTGTTGTTCATCGGGCAAAATTGGTTGTGTCCATGGCTGGCTGTCTCCTAAGAGTGTGCTCATACATGCAAAAACAGCAGACAAACATTTACATTTATGATGCTTTTGTATGAGAGACTTGACATTCCACAAACCTCTTTTGCCTCACTTTAGTTTTACTGGGACTTTTATGTATTTCCTTTCATTAAGAAGATGCTTTGTTGCCATTACTTGCCATTACGTGAATGGGCTGCGCAAATAATCCAGTGGCTCTGTTAACAATCACCCCTCTTAAGGAGTAGCCGAATTAGCTCCAGCTCCCTCTCCATCTCCCTCTTCATGTTCTCTCTTCGTTGTGAATGTGGTGCTTTCTTTTGTAATGGAGCTCATGTTGTTTTCCCCAACACTCAACATGTCCTTTCCCTCTTCGTTTTGGTCAGTTCTTTGAAATTGGGGGTTTGAAATTAGGTTCTTGTTCACAAGAGGTATGTTTGTCTATTTTTGTCGGCCTGATGCTTGTGGTTATATGTATTTCACTGTTTACCCAAAGTAAAATCATAGACTAAAACAAACAAAAAAGAAAATTCAAACACTCATTGTCCTTTAATAGAGGTCTGGAAACTCATCTCTGTCTATTTAATGTACATGCCAAGTGACTGAGGCCATTCAACCCATTGGTGGCGCAAAAACGTTTCTTTAGAAGTCTTCTTCCCATAATGGAGTCATCTAAATTTCACGCTCGCCTTTCATCCTCTTCTTTGGTTTCCATAGTGGATCTGCACAACTAAATGCGTTATGTGCCCACACTGAGTACATGACTGCTGGTGTCCAGTTCTGGTTGGTCAGAGATGGATGACTATATGGGCGGCCTTGATTGTCCAATAATGATGGGACTTGGTGGCCTTCTTCACTAAGTATTCCAATGATGACGTCTCCCTTTAGACCAACTTGGAACTCAATTTTGCTCATTTCCCATGACAAATTTAACAAGACATCATTGATTTGGGTTTTTGATGAACACAGTACATATAACCAGGGGATAAGAAGTATATTAGTTTTGCCCAACATCTTATATTGTCTACATGATCACAACCACAAATTTGCCCCACTTTTACAATATTTAAATCACACAAGAAGGTATAGTTATTAGAAAACTAAATTATTTCAGATTCATGGGAAATCTGTCTATGTTCATTTGATAAATGGCAAGAAAAAATGTGGTAAAGTTTCCCAAATACAGTTTTGGACTACAAATTGTGACAATTGTTAAACCCCTTGACTGTTCCATTGGAAATCTGTAGCTTTTTTTGTGAAGTTTTGTGAAATGTGCAAGAATGGGCAAATTTGTGCTCTAACAGGGGGGTGCTGAAATACCAGTTACTTCCTGCCTCCTTCAATTCAATAGATTTTTTCCTCCATGAGAAAATGTCGCATCATCTGTGACTCTTTGACAGTGTTGGCATATTTTGTGGAACCCCTGGCTGCATACAGCAATTCTTTGTCTGCTTGATTGGTGAACTGTCTAAACAGAAGCTTGTGCATTGGTTTTGTGATTGCAGTGTAGCTTCATGGAAATACCGAAAGGTTAAAGATAGTTTAAAAAAAAATCAAGAAATCTGTTGTGCTTAAAGCATCAATATGCAAAAAGCAACTTGAGTTCAAGTATTCAGATTTTAGCAAGATCTCTATTAATGAATGCACTGGCAAAGGACAGTTTTAAAAAAGAACACACCCATTCAAACACAAGTAATATTGTGATGTAAATGTGTTATTGATAAACTGTGGTTAAAGTCAAGCCAAAAGTTCAAAGATGAACAATAAATTCACTTACTGACTGGAGCACGAGTTGGGCAGATAATAAAGATGTAATGAATTTAATTGATGAACTAAGAAATATTCTCCTCCTCATTCTGGACACTTACTCTAAACTTTCTGCAACATGACTTATCTCTTCTCAACTGCTTTCAGCTCAAATTAATGTCTAATTTGATGATTAATTACGACTTTGGAGGGACAACACACAGAATAAGAAACTTAAAAGTTCTTACAAGCTCTATATTATCACACCTGATACAACTTCAATCATTTTTGTGATTAAACAAAGGTTTTCATTTTCGATGTTTTGGTGATCAGTACGATAGATAACTAGAACTTAAGGGGGGAAAAGGAGTGCAACAAGGCAAATATGATCTATTAATATTAATAAAATATCAGATGAAAGAAAGCTCCTTCGGCTCAACCTCAAAGACTGAGCTTCTTGTCCTTCCAGCCAGTCCCCCTACGCAACCATAGAATATCCAGCTTGGACCAACTGAACTTATTCTCACACAGTCTGCCTGGAACCTGGGTCTTATCTCAATTGCTTGGTTGTGTTGATATAACTTGTACAACATCAGGAAGATCAGACCCTATACCTGTCAGAGCCTCTTGGTACAAGGCTCTTGTTATATCACGCATTGACTACTGCAGCTCATCACTGGCAGGCCCCTCTGCATATTCACTCAAACCTGTGCAGATGATCGCGAGAACAGCTGCCTGAATGGTCATAATCCTACCCAAAACAGCACGTCCATCCACCCAAGCTCTGCCGATGTAAGGCGCCTGGTCCTACCTTTACAATGGGGAACTAAGTCCCTACAGTAGTCCCCTAAGTCCCTAAAGTAGTCTTCTCTGTAGTCACCCAGAGGTGGAATGAACTGGTTCAGATATAACTGATTCTACCCAACCTATGAAAGCATCTGCTTATTTCTAATAAGTTTCACGACCAGAAATGCTTGGAGATGCTTTGGTAAAAAGGAGAGAGGTTAGAGCGCATAAAGGTTTCATGATGTAGAGCTGGCTAAACACTGAAGCTTCTGTGTCTGCTAAATGGCAACCCGCCTGCGCATCGACTCTAGGGAGGAAGGGGGGAGACAGGGCTCAACAATGTTTTGAATTTGAACTGCAGAATAATTTTAAACTCTATGTGTCAGAGTAACATATTGCTCCTCAAATACCTTTTAAAGGTGAAAGCACCTGAAATGTTCTTTACAATCATTGACAATTATCTCTCAAATTGTTTACAAAAACATAGGTAATACAGCAGGACATTTATATTGGATAATGTGGTTATCATTACTGTACTGTGATTTATTCTAAAATAATGGTTAACTTGTTTAATACTAGAGATTGCTTGTGTTTGCCTGGTGATGTGTTCAGGTTTCTCTTCAGGTCTCATTGAGATCTGTCAAGGACTGCTAAACTATGAAGAACAGCCTTGTGTTAGCGGTACACCACCTTTATATTTTTGCCTACCAAAAATAAAATGATTCTCTAAAGTAAATAAAGTTTGTTTGAAAAAGTGCAGAGTATTCCCTATAAACATTCTGCTTATGTGGATAGTGGCTAGAGGACTTAATTTATGTGATAGTTTTACAACCAGGATGTTCAAGGATGCAGTTTTCCTCTTGGAGGACGAATACTGTGTAAATAGAACATTGTTTTTTATAACTCTAGGCCACAATCACAGCTTCCCTGATCTTTCATTATACTTAAACGCTTAAAGGTGAGGGCTTGGTGGGACAGATCGGGTAGGTTGAACTGATGCTTCTGTAGAAACGTGTGTGACCAGCTTTTGCATCTTGAGGCAGTGGGGTCACAATCCTAAACTCTGGTGCTGTTGATTTGGAACTGACATGACTTGTATTTTAAAGCAGTGTCCCACCAGTTACTCATGAGACCACAGACACCACAGCTACTGCAGAACTCCCATGGCAGTTAGAAACTGCGGAAAAATGGGCAATTTATCGTTTTCTCTTAACACCTTATTGTCAGAGTGCCAATACTTCACAGTTGTGATAGTTTTCCAGCGTCTGTTGCTCATGATTGAAGATGTATCCATGTTTTGTTTTCTGACCATGTCTCAGTGTATTATGGAATTCTTTAGAATGGCATATGAAATCATGGAATACACTCCTTCAGCAAAATGTTCCAATCCCTTCTCCCAATCTGCAAATTCCCACATCATCATAATCAAGTAGTGGGGAAAAGCTATTCCCGTTCCGCTCCCATTTAAGTTTTTTATTCAAATCCCCCAAATTATGAACACTAAACCTTTCCCCCCTCGCTCTCTGATCCAGTCTTACTTTTGGACTGGAGGGAGGAGATGTCGGCATTTTTTCAAGAGCTAAAGATCAGCCGACCGCAAGTCTAATGCATTCTCTCTGTGCTGCCTGAGCTTGGAGGCAGTCTTTCTGTTCTGGAGCTGCTCCATGGTATTACATTTGCTTTCCAAGAGAGCACACATTAATAGTTGGGTTATTGAGCATTACCAAGCACGAGATATCTTCATTCAGCAGAGGTTATTCTTTTTCAAAGGCTGGTCATTTGATATTTAATTCAGACTCTTCTGTGAACAGAAAGTGTTTTCAGTTCAGACGATGGCTTCTGCTGGGACTGCCCCCGTTGCCTGAACACAAGACTTGAGGAAAGATGGATTGATGGAAACATTTAAGTATCCCCATTCTTGTTTCAGCTCGATCCCTCAACAGTTTCTCTGTTCTGCTAAGAGTGTTGGCTTCCTTGTTATGCTCTAACTGACAAATTGGAGAACAACTCCATAAACTCGCAGTGAGATTTGAAACTGGTAATTTAAGCACGTCTCTGTTTCCTCTGCAGAAGCAGATTTAGCAGTCCTCCCCCTGTGCCTTGCTCTGGTGTTGGCATGACTTGGTACCTCCAGCCTGTGAAAATGTGGAATGAATTATCCTGTGCTAACAGAAACGGGTGTTAGTGAATGGCTTGTTGCAGTCTATTAAGAAGTAATAATAAAATTAGAGACAGATCCATCAGTGAGGCAGGAGGGAAGGAGGGGTTTGCAGGATGAGAATGGCAAAAGTGGTCAATCCTCCAATCATAATACTTGGCCTGGATTTACAGATGAAACATTCAATTTGACATATTTCTGCTGAGACTGATTCCATGACTGCAAAATTGTTTGTGTATATTCAAGTGTGTTCATCCGTGTGTGAAGTGCATCAAAAGCCCCATGTGGTTTCTATTCCAAATCTCGAATCATAAGATGGTGCATTTTAGCTCAAGCTATTGATCTTTGTCCTATACCTCAACTTTAACAAACATGCACTATTACATGAACACATTTTTTTTCCTGTGGCATATATACTATTAAATCAAATTGGGTTGTCATCACAGACAGTGAACTTGGTTTTATTCATACATTTTAAAACAAATGCATTCAGTTACCACAAAAAATTACATTGTTCACTACTCACATCACTTATGGTGTACCTCAAGGTTCAATCTTAGGTCGACCTGACCAAATTGATTTCTACGCAGATGATGCACAGATATATATCTTAGCAGGGGAGACAGTGGGCTCCATGACACAACATTTTCTTCAACTCAATCAATCTTAATGAGAGCGGCCTAGGTGAGTTGTATGCAAAACATATACTCAATAACCAGAATATTAAGATATTGTTGGTTTGTTTCTTATCTTAGCTTTGAGCACATATAGAAAATGTTGTCTAGTTATCTTTCCACCCAGAGTATGTAACATCTCCAGAGTAAAACCAATACTTTTAGCACTGAAAGTTGTTCTTTCAAAATGATCCCTTGCCTACAGAACTCAGCTTCTAACTTGTTTTTATAGATTACATCAGATAACCCCAATCTTGGCATCTCTACATTGATTTCATGTTAGATAAATTGATTTCAATATATTACTGATGACCTTGAAAGCCTGTACTTAATTCTTACCAACCTGATTTGGCATTTGCAAAGCACTTTATGAACTCTTGTTTTAAAAAGGGCTGTATAAGTTATTAAAGGATATTAGCATTAGTTATCAGACACACTTTTTTTCTTCTTAATGACACATCTTGACTAGAAAAAGATTAGTCTTGTATACTATCTGACATTCCTTTGCTTAACCACCTGCGATAGAGATGCCCTTCTCTTAAAAGACCTGCTCAGGAACACCTTACAGCTCTGATCAGTTTGCAGTGCACTTGATGTTGGCGATTAGAGCTTGAAAATGGACACCTTTCAACAGCTACACTCAGCATCAAAGGCCCAACACTGGCCCCCTTGTCATGAAACAGCCTGCTCTGGTTACTTTCTGTTTGACTTTCCAGCCAGTTTGTCACCGCCCAGATTCATGCTTTCATCTGAAAGAGGTTTCTTGTTGGGCCAGCAGTGAAATATTACAAAAGTTCAATCATGTTGCCTCTGGCTCATTGCACAAGAATAGATGCAGCACTTGAGCAGGTAAGCCTTTTGCTGCAGAAGGAGTACTGTTGTTTATTGTTTTAGGTGTGCCAAAATAAAGGATTTAATATGTCTATGGTTTAAAGGTGACTGGATCGTCATGCTTAGATAGAATTGTACAAAATACATTTTATGATCATGTATGACACAAAAACTCAGAAAAGCGGTAAGAGAAATTCAGTTTTGCTCTGTGACCTACATCATACCTTCTGCTTTCTTTTCAGTTTTCTCTCTCTCTCTCTCGCTCTCTCTCTCTCTCATTTTTACGTCAGACACTGAGTGTTTGCCCCAAGCTGTGTTTTATGACTACAAACAACAAACTTTTAGGATGAGAGCAGGATAACAGGATATGTACAAGGTATAAGAGATGTCTGTCTGAATAGTCAGTCAGTTCTCCCTTCAAAGTCTTCAGAAAGAGCAGCGTTGTCAGGGGCGAGTGATTAGTTACATCATTTACAGTTTGTTAGAGACAAAACATACATAAGTTATTGAACTAGCATACATTTGTTGGAACACAGTTGGTTTGGGCCATGGTCTTTTTTCTTAACCTAACCAGAACTTGATGTTGACTAAAACATTACTAACAGTAGCCATTTTCCAACATGAACCATGTGTTCAAGATTTTTGCCCATTCAGAAGACAGAAGATGTTACATTTGTAGGCAAGGTTTACTTTGGACAATAAGACAATGCTTATAACTGCTAGCTTGACTAATCTTTGAAGGTTTAATCCAGACATTGTATAATTATTATAACTGACTTGAATGTGGAGCCATGCACTAGTCAAACTGACACTAGAGTGGTACCTAGACTCATATTTGGAAGTTTTGGTTCTCAGACAATGCTGCTGCATTTGATGAGGGAGTTAAAAAGTGTTGCAGCAATACATAGACCAAGTAAGAAAAGCATGTTTTGTAATTGTGAAAGCTGGGGGGGAAGGGAGATTGGCAAATAAAGGGAGTGTATTTTCTCATTCCAATTGAAGTATCACATCCCTTCCTCCCTTATTCACCAATCCACCCTAAGAAGCGTAGTGAAGGCATTGGGTGATCCACCTGCCAGGAGAACATGACTGCAGGGGCCAAACTAGAGTCTAGTCAGACAAAGGATGTTAAAATCAGCAGGTTCATTGAGAACCACTAGTGTGGAAAGAACTCCCGGACAGGCAGGCACGTATTTGATAGGGAGCTGGAGATGCTGGAGTCCTTTGAGCAAAGCTCCCTCATGGAGGAGGGGAAAGGTCACAGTGAGAGATAGAGTCAGACATAACTCAGAACTCTTGTATCCACAGGTGAAACATAGTTGGGGGATGAGTTCATAAAGGATTTGGTTCACACAAGTTTTGGGGAGTTGCGGCTTGGGGTTTTATATTCCATACCATTTCTAAACAAGCTGATTTTTTTAAGGAGGGAGGACTTCAGTTTGGATGGAAAGAGTTGCAGAACATATTTACACTAGTTTTGGTCTTAAGCTATTATTACATACTGTTGTACTTACTGTTACAAGTCATATAACAAAATATTCTTAAATGTCCTTGGCTCTTATTTGAAAATAATTTTGGTGTCAGTCAATTTTCTTGAGTAGGTACAAATTAAAGGTCATTATTTTACATTTCAGATCACTTTAGCAGACGACAGTGGCTTTACATTTATTCTCTCGGGCAAACGTTCATGAGTCAATGCAAATTAATACATTATCAGGTGACCAAAAAAAGATTGGCAGCCATAAATTATGATCATGATCCTGACATTGAATTTTATAACTTATGACTTCAATAAGAAATGTATTTGCTTTTCCCCACTTATCGTTTCTCTTCTCCCACAACAAGCTTCTCGTTGGAGGATAACAAAATCCTTGCAGATTATAAATTTGCTGGCTGAGCTCCTTCCCCTTTCTCGGAATCAGTTGATGGTCATTTGTGGTGAAATCATATCCCCGAAGTATGCGAGTACAACATCACAGTCCAACCTAAGGCTAATAATGAACGGACAGGAAAATCTATTCTAATAACCGTGTGGTTACACTTCAGCTTTGTTTCCTCATTTTGACAAACGTAACGTAAATGCAAGTTGAAATATTAATTAAGGAAAACATTATTTTCTTAGAAACACATATGTCAGCTGTACAATGTAACTCTAGCACCAGCATTATAAAGATGAGGATTTATTAATTGTTTAGAAGAGAAATTAGCTTCACATAATTAAAAAGCTATCATCATTAGAGTGAAGCTTCAATGTTAAATGTTTGATAGGAAAAATGACTGTGTTAAACTATTTGACATGTGAACTTAGTCAGTTCTTCATGAGTGTTTATGATTAATAGAGACAGACAAATTTTCATCTTTCAAAACTTGGGTTTTTCAATTGGATACTATGACACGGGTGAACTCTAACAGAATACCATCAATCATCTCACTGCCGCCAAGGTCTTTCCCTTTGTGGGATTAATTGCTTTTTGGTTGTACACCCTACACGCAAATTGTGGTTTTCAACTAACATAAGTAATAATTGGCTACATTCTGTTATCCCAAATAGATAAAAACATATTTGTCTGAATCCTCATCATTCTAACAAAAAGATGAAATATCTCTCATGTGTTATAGTGCCAAGATACCAGCAAATCTGCAGATTCACATCCAGTACTTTATACCATTGGATAACAGAGTGGAAATGATGCATGCTTTGTGTTATGGTGGAACGACGGCGGATAAAAGGCCTGTTTTACAGCCCATCGAGATGTGGGTTGCAGTAATCCTCTCTGCCCACCTCTGTGTGAGTCCAGAGGAAACAGAGCAGTCGTGTATGTGTGTGTCCAAACATGTAGGATCATTCCCCAAACTTTATCTGATAGGGGATTCTGATGTGTTGTTGTTCTGCAGTGTGTGGGCTGTGGTCATCACGGCTGAGTAAAGGTCATCTCTTACTCTCTTTCTCCCAATGTTTCGCCTCACTTCCCCTGCCCACAACATGTGCCGGTATCTAGGGTGAGGCCTCTCTTCCTACGCAACCAAATAGCACTATCATCACCAGATCCCCTTCGCTTGTTCATTCATCAGTTCGGACTCTGTCTCAGACTGTGGGTGTGTCGGGTGCTGGGGTCCCTGTCAATTCATCTCTCTCTCACCCCTCTCTCTCTCTCTCTCTAGCCCATTTTACACATGAATTCCAGACAATTCCAGGACACTTAGGCTCTGATATTTCCCAGAATTTCCTCCACATGTCCATCACAGCAGGATATTTTAAGGGTTGGATGGGCTCTTAAAACTCTGTTTGGTTTTGGTGAAATGGAGCGATTTTGGTGAAACAGGGTGGCATGTGTAGAAGAAGTAGGCTTCAGGAATCATGACAGTTTCCAGGACAACAACAGTACAACATGTATGATGAAGTTTTCACAGAAAAAACACAACGGGATAGTAGAAAACATAATACTTGCAACAAAACCAGCAGTAAGAGTTTCAGGCAGCAAAACTGCTCAACGAGCAACCCAACCCACCTGCTCCAGGTGTTTGTTTCAAACTACGTCCTGCTGTATTTACCCTACAGTTCATCCCCATTTTATGCACTCTTTTCAGAAAGAGGCCTTCAGGAAACAATATTGGTTATATTTAGTGTTGAGTTGAGAGTTGAGTGAGCAGATTCAGAGTTATGTATTTACACATGCAAACTTCCAGGACAATGTTGGGAAGTTTTCCGTACATAAGTGAAAGGGGTTTCTCTCCCCCTCTCTCTCTCTCTCTCTCTCTCTCTCTCTCTCTCTCTCTCTCTCTCTCTCTCTCTCTCTCCTGCCCACCCACCGTCTGTCTGCTGACGTGGCCTGGGGTCGTCCTGGACTCTGGCCCTCAGGCCCCAATTTTTCACCCCTCCCCCTCCCGATCGACGCTGTGTTATCGGTGGGATCTGCGTCTGTCTGTGTCTGCTAGTGCTGCTAGACGCAGGAGGAAACAGGATGCGAGAGGATCAACTGTAATCTCACAGTGCGCTTTGTTCCACACAATCCCAGGCCGATCACTGTATTCTCTACACGCAGGGCCGCCACTGGACATTTACATGTGCCAACAATCACACCGCTGCTGGCCCGCGTAGGTGAGAGCGCACAGAGAGGGAGAGCTAGTGGTTTAGAGACACTGGTAGGAGGGAGAGGATATTAAGAGACCCGGGGTTTTAGTTGAGGGTTTGGTGAATATCAACTAAAATGGAAATGTTTGGTCTAGAGGTTTCTTTTGTAATGAGAGCTAAAACATATCATCAGTGGCATATTTGACTTGCTGATTATAGTCATGATGGTAATGATAAGTTGAATGATATGATGTGGGATTGATATGTATCTCAGTAACTATGTTCCCATTGAAGATGAAAGAAAGTCAAATGAGATTGAAATTGAGGAAAATCCTCAACATTGTCCTCAAATGAACTTGATGAAAAGCAAGTAGAGCACATACAGGCCCAGTTTTTCCAGATCTGAGCAGGTGAGGTCCGGATTCGGTCTCATTATTAGGATGAAAGAGTGGGAGGAAGGATTTGTGCTTGTTTTAGCAAGTCTCGGCATTCAACAAAATGCTTCATCTCCACCTCGGGGAGATCAGGGAAGAGAAAGCTTTTGAGATGTTTCCGTCAGACCAATTTTCTTTGCCTGGGAGGCAGCCTATTTAGACTCTCAGCATTTGCTACCAGCAAGGTTAAACACCCTCATAATTGTTTTAGCTTTACTGCTCAAAGCCCTCCTGATTATATGAATCAAACGTTGGGACCCTACAGTGAGCCGTTGTGCCAAAGCATGTAACTTCCCCTGCTTCATGATGTGAGTACACTGACAATGTGGAGCCTAGTTCTGGTAAAACAATATTATTTTATTGTACAGGAACATGGCTGTGCTAATTCCTCAAGCTGCAAACCTCACGGACCACAACTTTGTCTATAATTTGCCGGGAGCATATGTTCATAGCAACAGTACATAAAGCGGAACGGAAAACAGTAGTAGAGCGCACATTAGTCAGTTCAGTGATTGGTATACAAAGCGAGGGGTTTTCCTCCAACTTTCTTCCCCTTTCAAGGGGCCCTGGAGTCACAGATCCAGCACCAGCCAGCACACATTGGTTGGAGCTTGTTTTCAGTATTTTGGGTGTCAAAACTTCGTTCTACAAGTGAAGAGTGAGAGGAAATGCATTGTATTTAACTTTGTATGTACATTCAGTGCTTCATGCGATATCAGATACCTATTTGAGTCACTGTTTTGAGGATTGTCTTTGGTGGACAGTTTCATATTTTTCAGCAAAAAGTTCACGATTTCTTTTTTTTCATGGAATATTATGGACATCCTTATCTTTATATATAACACTTTGTTTGGGTGAGTGGAAGTGCAAGAAGGTAGAGGGAGTAGGGGGAATGTGAAGGAAAATCCTTCAACTTAAATATGACAAAAGTCAGTGAGTAGGGCTCCGGAAAGAAGAATTCTCTAACTTTCCATCTGACCACTTCTCATTGTAGTTGGCTGGTGATTTAGAAAAAATGAGTTTCAGGACTTGTTAACTGACGTAAAACTTTCTTGTTGTGTGTATGCCATCCTGTCACTACAAGTGTAAAGGCTCCTGGCCACCAGCAGGTGACACTTTCCCCTTTGTTCACCGCGGTGCCATTTACCCCATGACAGGATGTCCTTGTGCTTAATGGATATGAAGCTCTAAAACTGCTGTGTGTCGTAGCGCTGGTGAGATGTAATTCTTATGCAATCCAATCCTCCTCTGTCCCCGGGGTGTGAGTGCATGTCCGGGGATGGGGGGGGGGCCTTTAAAAAGCTTTCCCCTTCACTGCTCCAATGACAGGCTCGTCTTGCGTAGAGAGGCCATTCATCTGCACTGCTGGGCTCTGCCGGTCTGTGTGTGTTTGTGCATGTGTGTTTTTTTCCTCTTGTTGGGCCCTGACAGAACTACAGCCTAAACTACATCTTTCCAGCCACTCTGTTATCTGCTGCCTTTCATCTCTTATCTTCTTAGACATACATGATGATGATTATTGTTGTAACTGCCAATTATAGTCATATTTCCACCATTATTATTGGCAATGCTATTTTGAGTCTGTATTATGGATTATTTTTGTTTCTGTGTGTCACTGTCTCTGTACCTATTCTTCTCTCTTTCTTGGCAGCAGATGACTTTCCACCAATGGAATGGTTCTGCTCCGGGTTTTCTGTCTGAAGTTTTTTTTTTACTTCCGACTGTTGTCAAATGCTTCCTTATGGGAGATTAATGTTATTATCTTTAAATAATATAACAAAATGGTGAGGTCTAGTTAGATCTACAGTCAAGTGTCATAATTATTGTTATTTTGAGATCCTTTCTCACCTCTGTTGGAAAGGACTAACATCTTGTATAGCTATAAATCTGCAGGTTTCACTGCAGTTTGCTCAGGCAGCTAAGGGGATTGTGCAACTTTTAAGGGTAAGAATCAGAATCAAGATTGGTGGCTTAGTGTGCTGACACTAAAAAATAATTCAACCCTAGTTTTCAGAAGCTTCTTCTGTGCCAAATACAAAACATACAGCTAACAAGCTAAAAGCTAAGTATGGTGTCAGAGAAATACAAAAATGGGTATAAGATGCAAGATGACACCATGATGTTTGGTTACAGAAACAGACTCAGCAGCCTCTTGACCATGGTATATATTTTCCTTTTCCTACCTTGTCAGCATCGTAGCCTGACATTTCTTGTGAAAGGTGAAGAAAGCGAGGCTTGTTGAGGTCAGCAGCCATGTTACTACATCAGCTTTTGCCCAGACTACATCAATGCAGCCTGTACAGTGTCGTCAGTTGTAAATCTCCCTTGCTGTGTCATGTGAAATTTGTCCAGTGGTGTGCCTGCCTCCGGCTCTAAACAAAGATTGTCGTCTTAGCGGCGAGCCACTACATCCAGAGATTTCTTTTTGCGTCCCAGCTTTCAGCAGATGGTCAAAAGACACGCTGGGCGCTGCAGCAGGGGCCGCTGTCCAAAGCGGTGTGGTCAGAGAATGTGAAGGCCGAGGCACCCTGAGTCAGAAGCCTGTGATACATCTTTGGTTTGAGTCTCTGACGCAGGGATACAATAGGATATTTTCTGCTTGTTTTATGACGTTGGTACCTGTTTTAAAAGAAGCCAGCCTGATCTTCTTCCTCCCTACTTTCTTGGATAGTGCAGCAGACACTTGCCACTAAACTCCATTAGACATCTGGTTTAATATTCCCCCATTCTTCTCTCCTGGATGTTTCCAAGTTCATTGAGGTTTTTCTGGTCACTCCAATTTTCCACTGGCAGCTAGCGAGGCTATCCCAGGGTGGTTCCTCCTGGAGGGCTGTCAGGACTCTGGGGCCAGCCTCTGCTGCTGTTATGGGTGCTTTTTCCCCTCCGCATTTCATCAACTGCACGGCTGTTAAGCAAAGCAGGGCTTTCCTGAGGGAACGGTGATGAAACGATGTTCCACGCACGACATGCAACACAAGACAGCAGAGTATTGTAGTTAAAAAGGGATTGTCCTCCCGGTAATATTGCCACATTTGTTTTATACAGTGCAATCAACCTTTGGTCCTTTGATTTCCGTCTTTTTATTGCGACACAATATATTTTCTATTTCTACATTGCATTTTTACAAGCTGGAAATAAGTCTAACTACAGTTCAAGTACAACTCTGCATGTGTATGGAGTGGATTTTTGGTTTTATGTTTCTGCTTACAGAATTGTCTTATATAATATGACTTTATTTGGATTAGAGGGGCAGGAGGAACACTGAATGCTCCATACACGACGCATTTAAGTGCTAAAAAATCTGATTTCCAATGTTTTCTTTGGCTCAATGCACAAAGAAAAAAGGGTCTTTATCGTTGCAGCTCCATTGCTTGTGTAATTGTCCTCATCATGGCCAGGCTGAGCCTTGGCAGTGCCAGACCCACCAGGGGGTGACAACCAGTACAAGCCCCATCATCATCATCATTTTCCTCATGAGCAGCCCAACTCAATGGGCCCAGAAATGGGTATGCCTCTATGGCCCAGGGAACCACCCTTTCTCTGGATACTGCCTTTATCCTGTTTTAAACATTACAGTGACGCTCTGTTTGTGCGTCTTAGTGCAAATGTGCTTTTTACAGCGTGTGTGAGTGAGGGCGGAGGGAAGTGAGAGTGTGTTGTGTATTTTTATTATGTGGCGGGTCCGAGCATCTGCGTCCACATGTATGCGTGTGAATGTACATGCATCACGGTTGTGCGTCGACATTGTGTGAGGTGGGGGTAGCAGAACGTTACCACAAGCTGGTGGGGCACAGCTCTGCAGCTTACCAAAGAGGCAAGTGGTTGTGAGTCAGTCCCCACCGGGCAAACTTGTGGCCGTGGAATTAGCTCTGCAGCACCAGTGCCAAGATGGGAAATTAACGGTGGCTTTGGGTGAAAACGTCTTAGGGAGTTCAGAGACGAGAATAAGAGGTGCAAAAACTCCCTCTGAGGTAGAAAGAGGAAATGAGTTTCAAAAACAGCTGCGTTGACTGCAAGTAAGCAGTTCAGAGGAAGCTTAAAATAAGGCAATAGGTAAATACCCCAACACATAAGTATATTTTATTATTCTGCTTTATTCTTTAAACAAGGCCAGCTTAGGCTAGGTAGCTGATGTTGGTATATTTGATTGCTCTGTCTGATACACTTAAATACAGTTACAAAAAAAAACAAGCAGATTGAGCATTTATTCATTTTTAAAATTCTAAAAAGTTTATTAAGTCAGGCAAAATGACGTCGTCCCCAGTCTATTCCATTTGTTGATCTTTGTTATTTCATCCTTATTGTTGTACCGTGCTGCTTCAAAAGTCAATGTTGCTCATTATTAGCATTTGGGTAAAGAGCGACAGTCTCTGTAGTGTAGGTACTAAATATTTCCAAACATGAATTCTTCCAAACATGTATGTTTCAGCTGATTCAGAACTGTTGTAGCTCACTTTTCACAGAGCATTTTGTGTATTTCTGCAGCCTTTGGAGAACATTTGTTAAACCTGCCCCATGTGACATGTATAGGAAATCCAATAAAGTGAAATCTGATTTAACTGGTGGGATGATGGTACACCACTCACTCGTCACAACAAGAGAATAATTATAACCATATATAAGCCTCTATGAATTGTCTGACCTCATTTGGTCCTTTAAATCTTTTGCTTTTCTTCTGCAGCGAGAAGTGACATCAAGTCACATGTCCAGACTCCTGGAGTTGTTCTTTGGATCAGGAGAAATACAGTGAAGTTTGTTGCCAAAGTAATCGTACAGGCTTCTTGGCTGTTTCTTTAAAAGCCTTTGCCAAATGATACATCAACAAGGGAGCTTTCTGCTCTTGAAAGTACAAATAAAGGAGCATATTACCTATAGAAATTCCCAAAAATGTAACCGAGTACATTACACAACGTAGATCAAAAGACTTACAAAACATTGCTCAGTGCATTGTGGTTAGCCTTGTTTCTGCTGCTCGGCCTCTTACAGATTACTGCCAGTTGAAGGGAGATCGTGGTAGTAATAGCCCACAGTCTGTTTTGAAGCAGGGGAAGGCTTTTTAAGGCAGCCCTCTGCAGCCATTAGGAGGGTAGTACTGGATGACTCTTAACATTTTAGGAAGAGCTAGGAATGGTATGGCATGGAGGTTTGTCAGCAACCTTTTGGCTACACAAGTAAGACTTGTCACTTGTATCAATATTGATCTCAAATACCACACCAATTCTGATTAAGTTATTTAGTGACATTATTCCATAAATACAAACACATTATTGTTTGATGTGCAACAAAACTTTAAGTAAAAAAAAAAATGAACATGTGTCAGTAACAGTTCATCTTTTGATCACTATTTTAACAAAGAATCTATGAAAAAGCACAGGTTTTAGCCTTTTGATGTAAGGTTTGGGTTTTATTCTCTTTTTTTTATTCATTATGAATTACATTTGTTGGGGTATTTTGACTGTTGTCAAAAACACCAGACTCGTTTAAGACATCCCTTTGGTTTCTTTGTTTTTCTGGAAAAATATATATATTTTTATATCTGACATTTATACACTAAATAATTAATTATTTTATGGGCAAGTATGGTTGTATCAACTTACCCAACAATAAAATATCAGTTGCAGCAGTGTGAATTAGTTGGGACAGACTTTGTTGATAAAAGAAAATATTAATTTGAATCATAAATGTAATATCTAGCTTTTCTAGAAGCCTGAAACTGTGTCTTATTTTTACTTAAATATTCTTGACTTGTAGCAGTTTTTCAACTTGAGGATGACACGGTTAGTTGGAGGTACATATGCAGTCTGAATAAGATGGTTATACTTTATCTCAGCAGTACACTGTAGATCAGAACAGGTAAAAGACATCTCTTGTTCAGGAGATAAAATCTTACCTTGTGGCGTCTCTGTACTTTCTGGCTCCAAGAGTGTCTCCTTTCTTGTGTGCAAGTGCCTCAGAGCGACCTGCAGACCCCAGCTGTTTTCAGTGTGGGCAGCAGCACAAGGTGCTCCTGTAGAGGAATTCAGCACTTTGGACAGCACCTAGACCAGCTCTCCTCACTCTGGAATTCCAACACTGCACTCTCGCAGCCTGAGTCCAAGGACTTTGCGGTTTGTAAATGTGACCGCATTTCTTCCAAGGTGCATGAGGGAAGCTGTTAGAGAAAGGGAAAGGAAAAACACAAAGCTTATCAACGAGATGCAGCAGACTTAGAAATGTTGTGCTTTTTTATCAACGTCAGAACCTTTGTTGCAGAAGCTACCTTTGTTCAGTTATGGGAGGATGTAGGAAAGGTACAAATGAATGGATGGATCACTTTTGCCAGATTTTTCTCACATTTTTTTGGGGGGTTAAATGATTGGAATGGATTCTACACTTGACTTTTAATTAGCAATCTTAAAAGTGAAAGATGTACAAAATCTTCTGAGTGCTAGTTATCCAAAAGAAAAGCTTATATGCCATCTCATCTAAGTATCCCTCAAGACCAATCTCTTTTTTTTCTTTCAGGCAGTCGGGAAGCAGCGTTCACCTACGCCATCACAGCGGCAGGGGTGGCCCACGCCATCACCGCAGCGTGCAGTCAGGGCAACCTGAGTCAATGCGGCTGCGACCGAGAGAAGCAGGGCTACTACAATCAGGAGGAAGGCTGGAAGTGGGGAGGCTGCTCGGCTGATATAAAGTACGGAATTGAGTTCTCTCGACGCTTCGTGGATGCCCGCGAGATTAAAAAGACTCCACGTCGCCTGATGAACTTACATAACAATGAGGCCGGGAGAAAGGTAAACAGAACTTCCAAGTGTTATCCAGGAGTAATAACAACTTTGGTCTATTTCTTTTAGTTTAGGTAGATTTGTGTATTGATTTGTTTTCATTGATTAAAGCTTGCTTCATGTCATAAATCACTTGAATACAATGTGTTAATAATCAGTAAAAATAAGGGCCAAAATGATGGAAATATTTCTTTGTATTCAACCAAATATAATTCTCCAATTTAGTCTTTGAAAATTACACGACTTGAAATCTTCCATTTAAAACTCAAAACGTGCTTGAGATACACGTATGCTTTGAAACATGGATTCACAAACACGTGTTAATGTGTTCCCTTTGCAGAGAAGCAAACAGTCCCAAATAAGGAGCTAATAGTCACACACTGTCATGTGACAAAGGCCTGTGATTGACCAAGTTTACAAGTGATTGATCACCCAGCCTTCCTTTCAGCAGCTTGTTTTGCTCCAGCCAATTATTGACATTTCTTTCCACTCTAAGAGGCCGCCTCTTATATCTGAGAGATTGTGTTGGCAAACGTCATTATGGGCATGTGTGTTTGCTATTTGACATTCACGAACAGTCATGGAGGAAAGAAAAGGAGAAAGAGAAAGAGTGTGAGAGGTAAATAACAGAGAAAAAATGATGTTATGTTGACAAATGGATCTAATTAATAACGTTGGCTTTTTTTGTCCACTGGGGAAATGGGGCCTTGTCAATGGTTGCCACATGGACAACTGCCATTTCGCCCTCCAAATCCTTTCATGGAATTATAAAGTGTTAAGTCAGGAACAGGATATTATTGCAGTTCTCTGCACAATACCAAAACATGTCACTGCCATTTGGCTGCGTCTATTCAGTGTGGGAAAGCAGGGCGACAATGTGGGTGTTAACACAGCAGGCTGATAGGGTCTGATCTGTATGCCAGGGTGCTGGCATGTTTGACTCTTAGAGTTGGAGTTAGTTTGCACTGTTGCTGTTGTCATGCTGAGGCTTAAAAACTTTGGAGTCTACAGGGATGTGCAGAAGTCAGACCTCCTCTTTGCTGAAATCACAAGTTGCAAAATATCTCTTAAAATTGGAAAGTATTTATAGGATTTTGGCCAGGCTTACTGTTGCTTATTTCACCCAACTAACAATAAGTCTCTTTGAGGTACCTAAATAGATAGCTATTGGAAATGAACATATTACATCCATCAAGGAATCCGAGATTGGATTAACAAGGATAGGGTAAAGACTGATTGTTGAAAACATGTTGGTTGATAAGCTGAAGCTAAACTGTTGCCATGCAGAAGTTACTGATTTTAATGCATTCTTAGCTTGCCTGGCTGATTGGTTAAAGTATTTGTTTGTAACTTATACGTTTTGTATCTGTTTGTTTTTGTTGTCTAAGCAGCATTCTAAATAGGAACAGGTTAATCTGTCGCTGACTTCTGTAACCAATCGAGCAACAACATTTGTATAATGTTGAGTTTGGCTGCTAGGCTCCACCCATCAAGCATTTTCATATGGCTTATAGTTCAACATAAATCACAACTGTTTGACTTGACATGAGTTGTTATCCAACACAGGCCATCTGTTTGGAACTTTTGAATACTCTTGAAAAGATATGCCATGTGTAAATGGGACCTTTGTTGGCTTTTCAGAATACACAGTTTTTATGCAGATGATTATCTTCTTTTTGGAGCTTTTTTAGAAAGCCACTGTTTCCCTGTTTATTTAAGGTTGATCAAATGCCATGACATTTTGTCTAGGAAAAGCAGACCACAACAATTTATGAGCTGATAACAATTATCCTGATTGTGATATTGGAGGAAGCTGTGCCACCAATGAGATTTTGGTTGTTTTGTTTTCTAATGACTGATAATAAGAGTAATGTATATATATATATTTTTTAAAACGGCCAAAAACAGTCAAATCCATGACTAAATTGTATGTAAAAAAACAGAGTCACCAGATCTCTTTCATCTTGCTTCGGGGCTTCATCTTGATGAGTGATCTTTGGATGGGAGGCTTGTCATATTGAATTAATTAGTATCAGATCAGATTGCTTTGATCGACACAGTTTAAGTAAATGTTTCCATGCATCCGTCAGACCCCTTATGCCAGGAATTCCTTGTGGTTTTGTGCTATACATTTTTGGAAATCCTCAATCTGAATCAACATCAGAGGCAAGATTGACAGCTGACCCCACTTTTAAGAAGTCGCAGAGCTCATGTTTTTTCAATCAGATGTCCTCAAATCAGGAAAGCGGGACCACATGAGTGCATGGACAAGTAAGACATTGATATTGAACAACTTTGGTGTACATTTGGTGAGTGTCTGATAGAAATGATGACTTGTGCTGCTAGCAAGGCAAGCTGCCAGGAAAAAGCTGCACTGGAAAAATGCCCTGCCAACCTAACTCAGATCTTATACAATGACACATGCTTCGTTCAAGCAATTCTGGGGTTCTTAAGTTTTGCAGTGTTTTAGTCCCACGTTGCAGTGTACCAGCAATTCAATGTTGCTGACAGTACACAACATTTCCCACATGCCCCAGTATTAGGAAGCAAAGAGAAGACTTTCTGCCGGGTGTACCATACTGTATGTTAGAGATAAGCAAAAAGATACATTTAATCAGATTCTAAGTAAGGGCATTACCTAAACCCATTTAGCTTCAATGAGTCTTTGACTTAAAGCATGAGCATGAGTCTATAACTGTGATCCACATTCAAGCATGAGGCAACATTTGCTTTTTTACTAGTCAGCACAATAGTGTTAAAGCAGTCAAATGAATCTTAAATCCAGCTGTGTGCTGCTTAAAATTACCCCATGATGATTGCTAGCTGTATGAGATCCATGTTTGTTTTTCTGCCTTTGATGTGGTTAAAGGAAGGTTGAAAAGAACATAATGGAATATTACCAGTAAGAGTTTTTTCCCCTCCATCAGGACATGCAATTGCCTGCCCTTCTTTACCAAAAAACACGTGATATGCTTCTATTCTTCAAAGAGTTGTGTCACCCAGAACTCCAGCCAGATTTCAAATTTCTGGATGCCAAATTTAAATATCTGTGACATAAATGCACTGACTTTGAAGAATTAATCATCAGCACAATGATTAATTACCAGGATTATAGTTCCAGATAAAAAAGGCCCCATTGCTATCATTCACTTCCATATTTGTGACAGTTCTACATTTGTTTTGTTTTTCTCTACTGCTCTCCAGGTACTAGAAGAAAGGATGAAGCTAGAGTGCAAGTGCCATGGTGTCTCGGGCTCCTGCACCACCAAGACCTGTTGGACTACACTTCCCAAATTCCGTGAGATTGGCTACATACTCAAAGACAAGTACAACGAAGCAGTTCATGTGGAGGTGGTCCGGGCTAGCCGACTCCGTCAGCCCACACACCTTAAGGTGAAGCAGACTCAGGGCTACCGCAAGCCCATGGAGACTGACCTTGTCTACATTGAGAGGTCGCCCAATTACTGTGAGGAGGACGCTGCAACGGGGAGCGTGGGCACCCAGGGACGCTTGTGCAACCGCACCTCGCCACATACAGATGGCTGTGACCTGATGTGCTGTGGGCGGGGATACAATACACACCAGTACACCAAAGTGTGGCAGTGCAATTGTAAGTTCCAATGGTGCTGCTTTGTCAAGTGCAACACATGCAGTGAGAGGACGGAGGTGTTTACCTGCAAATAAAGGACGCCAAAAACTCAGTGCCAGGAAGTGAGGCGCCAAGGACTAGCTAAACGAGGAAGACTCAAGCAAGGGAGATTATAGTGTGACATGGACCAGTGAACGATTTTGAAACAAAAGAATGGAATTTACACTATCAGCTCTTCATGGCAATGTTTTGCACAGCAGAATCTATCTAATTTCTTTTCAGAAAATAAATGCTAGGTATCAGTAGATAATTCCTCAGAACTTTACTGTTACATAGAGATTGTGCTCATGTACTGATCTTTCCACAGTGAAGATGGGACTACAGATAATGAATGAAATCCTTGGTGGGAACTGTGCATTGCACTGTTGGATTTACAGCTAAAATTCTCAAGCGACTTGTGCATGGAAAGGAAATGCAGTAACCTGGGAGTTGATCGAAATGTCTGGGAGAGATTGGTCAAGTCTTTGATTGAAAACCTTTCAAATTTTTTGTTGTATTTTCACTAAAGGGGAGCAAAGGTGAATCTTTACATTGAATGACTCCCAAACTGACTGGGACTCATGTCGGATGTTTGTAGAAATGAAGAACATTTTGTAATATTGGTGCGTTGGGGTGCGCCAAAATATGAGTGGAGAACTGTTAAACCCTCTGCTGCCAACTGGAATAGAGTGGAGTTTGTTAGTTTTCCAGTCACACTGGAACTGTCTGTTCTGAACACTGAAAATAAATTGTTTATTTATGTTATAGTATCTTAAAACAAAGCACTAACGGGTAGAGATGTCTTTTTTTGTACTAAGTGTAAAGAAAATTACTTTTTAGAAACTCTGACTGAAAATTTGTCTTTTAGAAAAATTACCCCTCATTCCTTCAAACATCTTTTTTTTTCTTAAAAAGAAAAAAAAGCTTCAATGCTGGTGTGTTGACAACAAAAAACATCATAACAGTGTGTTTCACATTAAAACACCTTGGTTCTATTTCACTGTAGCATAGATTGTTTCCACTCCCTTACCTTCAAGCAGTATCATCTATCCAGATGCTTTTGCAATTCCGTTAACAGACAGTAGCACGGAAACACATTTTAACTGCAAAGATCCTTCCTCAATTCATTTAACATTAAACTGATATGTTGCTGGATATGTTGTCGAGTGCTGCACTGATATTTCTACTCAGCTACAACTCATGAGAACTAATAAACTCCCATTTGACTCAGTGTGGAAGTTTATTGCTAAAATTTTATATTGGAATATGGTTTTAGTTTTGAAAGAGATACTGTACTTGTGAATTAATCTCAAGATAATTGTATAGTTGTGCATGTTCAATGTTGTAATCAGAGGTTAGAGCTACACACATACATACTGGGTCTGAAGAGGTATCAAATTTGTTTATTTATCTTTAAACTTGAAATGCTGTTGGAAAAGAGTTTTAAAGTACACACATTTCACGTTTAAGAATGGATGTAATCATCAGGGCTATGGTTGAATTTGTTCCTTCCTAGGTTCACTCTCTTCTACCACAAAATTAATGAAAAACCAACAACTGAAATTCAGAAGTATGAAAATATTGGATTCACAAAAGTAATTGCTGAGATCTGGGAACAGTGTTATGATAAGCAAGCCAACTGTTTGCCCATATTATCTAAACTACTTTGTTGGTAAAGACAATATTAAGCAACCATAATTGTAGGTTATTTTGAGTATACAACCACAGCAAGAACAGTTGGAGAAAGATGAACCAGCCTGTCAATTGTGATTGATAGTCTGTGATCTACTAACAGTTTACCATTTGCCTTTTTCATTTCCAAAAACCTTAGCACACCTCATTTAAAGCAGATCCCCAGATTAAAGCTATTGACTTGGCAAATACAAATGTTATCATAATTCATAGGACTTGTGACCAAAACTATAAAAATTAGGTGTAACTGTATTTTTCTATTTGTATTTAATGGGCTTTATTGGATAAGACAACTTTAGAGAGACAGGAAATTTGTGGAGAGAGAGTGGGAGAGGACATACACCAAACAGCATCAGGATCGGGAGTCCAACCAGCAACCAGTGGGACTAGAACTGTAGCTTCTGTTCAAAGGGTGCCTGCTTTGAATAAAATATTATACGATATTACTTTAACTTAAACCACAGATCAACACACATTTGAGAATTGATTAGACAAAGTAAGCAGTTTAAGATACATTGAGTTAGCTTTAGTAATGGTAGGTGTAAATTGTATCATTGGAGAGCAAAAAAGCCGAGTAGACAAGTTTATCCTGCTAAGATATTCCAAGGTAATTCCATTCTGGCTCGAGGGACAAACTTACCACTCAAACTTTGGAGTGGTAATGATCTTATCCTCCAACAGGCAGCAAGACATTTATAAACATAACTAATAATGTTGGATGATGTCTTTTATTCATACAGTTTAAAACAGGCTAAATTAACCACAGGCTATACAGGCATTATGGTACAACCACTTGTAGTTGTGTTGGCACATTGCTGTTTCTGCAGTCTAATCAGCGCTAATCTATTTTAACATTTTTCAATGTCTTTTGGGGATTCCCAACTAGAAAGGACTTTGTGTTTTAGTTGACAAAATAACAAATCATTTTTGAGTGTTTGGACATAAATCATAACCACAGCTTGCCAAGCTAACCACACTTTAGTCTTTTAAAGGCTAATGCACTTTGCATAATAAGTCATCTAGTCGAGTTTGCATGTTGGGTGTGCAACCATCTTTAACTTATTTTATCTCTGGAAAGTTGTTAATCAAATCGATTCGACATAATGGTTATTTGAATAGGATGCATTGGCTCAGATAAAGTATACAATTTATCTAAATCATGGTTCACTCTGGCATTTATATTTTCTAAGTTAAAATAGCTCCAAACTTGAGACATTTCATAAATATGTTTCCGTTGACAGGCAGGGATGCAAATCTTTTAGACACATTAAAAGCTGATGTATCTTACATAAAATGAGGAATGGTATGAAACATAGAAGAAGGCAAACCCCTTTAACCCTGAGTAAGGCATCCACATTTTTCATTTTATTGTGCAATGCATGTTGGTACAAGAATGTTCCTGTTCAGTGTGCAGTTGCCCGTGTCCACCGTTCCAGCAAATATCCAAAGCTATTATTTTCATAAATTCTCTCCCTTTGAAGGAAAACACACACATTAAATCTGGTCATTGTGTGTTTTCAGGTCTGAAGCCAAACTTTATGTGGAAGTCTGTTATTCAAACATTCCAACCACGCTTAATTTAGAAACTGGCAAATGTGTTGGAGAGCATAAATCATTAAAAATCAAAAATAAATAAACTGAGCAGTATGCTGACTTTGACGTTATTTTGTACACAGCAGATTTTGGTAATATGCTGTGGTCTTCTTTCTTGATTGTGGCACGCACGGAACAGAAGTCAATAATCTCTCCCAGCATGGAAAGGAGCTTCTTCTCCATGTGTGTGTCAAAGCAGAGACGTGATCAGGAACACAGAGAGAGAAGGAAAATGCAAGAAGCAACAAGGTTTATGGAAAACACTTACTTTCCATTAAAATGCAAAGCAAAGCCCCCACAAAATCAATCCATAGTTACCGTGCAAAATGTGATTATTCATGAAGATGGAAATGGTTTTGTTTGAGAGAGAAAAGCAGCCATGCTGCTCTTTGGGGATAATTGGGGCTGTCTGACTTGGGTGGTCAAAGCCACCTGTGACACCCACACTAACTCTTTACCTCATCATTTTGCCTGTTTATTTAATGTTGTATTTGGAGCATTAGACAGCATTATGAGGTACAATACATGAAGCTCAGAATAAACTGAAGAAGGATTATGGACGCAGGATGGCAGAATGAGTGGCTCCCCATTCGAGCCTCTCCTCATGCCTTCGAGGGTTGGCAGAGCTGCTCGGAGTCACTAAATTGGAAGAGGACCGTCATGCAAATGTCCTGATGTGAATGGGAAGTGGGCTCAGTGTGCCTCTTGTCTCTGGACACACAAACAAGAGTGTAGTTCTTTTATGCGGGTGTTTTTGAGATGGATGGGATGGCTTGATGAAACAAGGAGGTGCATGTGTAGCCGGAAACTGCGAGTGAAAAGAGTGGTTATTTAGGAGAGGAGCTAATTGAGAGTGGTTTGGAGAAAGGGTTGGTATATATAAGTAGGAGCAGCTGAACCGTTTTACAGACTAAGCCTTGTAAAAGTTATTTAGGAATAATTTGATCATCATCATATTCACTTTACATAGCTGTCAAAGTGAAGTACTCTCCAAGTTCACTTGAATTAGTTGTAAACTTTGCTGATCACAGAAGAAGAAGAAAAAGATAGACTAGGGATCTGTGATACTTAAAATTGTTTCCGTCTTTCATAAATGACCATTTTGGACGCGGGCCCTCATAGTCTTTCAATCCAGCATCTTTTTTTTTTTTTTATGAAGTTGCTCTGTGAAAGAGAGCCACGTTATTTCATTCATTTGGTGGACGCTCCCTCTCGTCCTCCTGTATGTGTAAAGCATTGTAGGCGAGCAGCAGAGCAGAAGTAAGAAGTGTTTTGTTAGTAGTCTGAAGCCCTGGGGACCGGAACCACATAAGCTCCCCATACTATACTCTGAGTTGAGAAAAATAAATGTGTTTGTTTCTGACAAACATTTTATCATTAAACTATGAAATGGAAAAACAGACTTGGTTATGTCTGCCTTATTCTAAAGCAGCTATTGTTTGGGTGTCAGGATCATTTGATCCGTATACTGCTTCTGGTCTGATTCACAACTTGTCCAATTCAGGTGCAAGTTTTGGGAGAAAGACAGTTGTGAGGCAACATGACCTCTAAGATTACTTCAGAGCATAGAGCTTTAGTGTACAAAAGTGGTGCATTAACTTAAAAATAAATTGTCATGCAATAAAGAGTTTTAAGGCTCTTCAGTGTTTTTGGAAACCAAAGCATCTTCAACGTTAAATAAGTATGTTAAGGAGTCATGAGAGTTTTCATTTAAGCAGAAAGTTTGTGTAGACAGGTGTAATTTATGATTGCCTCTACCTCTCAAATCTTAAAATCATTGAACCAATGAAGTGGCAAAGAACAGGTTGTTAACCCTGAGTGGTTTTCTCATTAAGCTGACAAAACTTTTTATTATTTGCTATGAAGAGAATTTACAACACCTTAGGTAATTGAATGGCTCTCAGCCAAAGGCATATTAAATCAATTTAGAAATTAGAAACATTTCGTCATGCCAAGTATTTTTTCTCTAATTTTCGTCCCAGTTTTGTGATGGGACCCTTCCAAATTCCTTTGAATTAGCTCCAACAATCTGCCTCCTCTCCTAATTTGTAACACAGAACATTTAGAAGCTCAACCTCTAAGAGATAAGGCACATCTGCATGAGGGGGAAGAGAGCAATGGTGCAGAAGGAAGCGAAGAAAGGAAATTACCTAAATAAAGAAACGAAATAATAAATCAAGGAGTCAGAGGTCTCCTGAGCTGACGCTTGAGATTATCCAGATACCTAGAGAGAAGAAAAGAACAGTTGTCTTCCAGACACCGCACCTCAATTACAGACTTCTCCTCAGTTGAGTAAAGAGATGTTAAACAGTCCCAGAGGTGATGGATTATTCTGGGGCAATCCTTTAAGTTTTGTTTGTTATTTCAGGATGTGAAGGGCTTTGGCAAAGGTGACAGAAAAACATGGAGGAACTACTGTGCTGGCAACATGTCATAGCAAACCCCTGAGGACTTACTGCAGTCTGTTGCAGCAATGATGCAGGTTTGAAAAGTTTAAATTCGCAACGCAGAAGAGCACACGATACAGTTGAATGCTGCCCGCAACACAGCCTGCAACACAGCCTGCACCAATTAAGAACGTATAGTTTTCTTTTTCATGTGATCACTTGGCGTTTTTCTGTGTTCCTTTAACTTTGTTTTGACTGCTTGTCTTAGTGAAAGACCGTCATTTGGAGGTTTTTACTCATCATCTGTTTGATATTAGTGGTGAGGAACATATGGCCATTCAAAGGCAAAACCCTGTGTGACATCATAGACCACAAGGCAAAGTGGGGTTCGTCAAGACCCCAAACTGAGGACTGAACGCTACCTGACTGCCTCCATCCATCTGCAACTGTATTGTCCCAATAATGGGCCGGCGTAG
Organism: Labrus mixtus; assembly: GCF_963584025.1. Lineage (NCBI taxonomy): Eukaryota > Metazoa > Chordata > Actinopteri > Labriformes > Labridae > Labrus > Labrus mixtus. The sequence goes on from NC_083615.1 coordinate 11,616,254, forward strand.
GTCTCTGTTTCAGATGCGTGCTTGAGGTTTTTGCAGAACTCTATGTTGTTGCTGCTTTTTTTTTACAGAAGGAAGAGATCCCAGAGGCCTTTTTCTCCGTAACTACAGTGTGATATAAACAACACGCAGAATGCAAAAAACGCAGTGTGAGTAAACGGTCAAACTTAATAGCAAAGGCTTTGTATAATGATTGAAAGGAATGCTTAAAATCAATGTTTTAACTTAATGTTTAGCTGGTTATGACACAGACTGAAATTAATATTGATGTCGCTTTATGGCCAAATGGGACCATCAGCATTGAGACTGGATATTTTTAAAGTTATTTTTAGTGTCTGAAACTGTTGTCAGCAGGTAGGTGTCAATTAAAGTTATCAACTGAATCAGTCTTTTTTCTCTTCATGCATGGCAAAGGTTCTCATTGAGTTACACATTTAACTGTTCAAACAAAGCTGGGGGTGATTTCATTGTTAAAAAATACTTTAAAAAAATCAGCAACAGAAATGGAACCGCTTTGTCCACAGGGGGCGCCACAATAGACACAAACCAAAAGTTCCTCACAGGATCTTTAAAGGTATAATATGCAACTTTCAAAGTAGTCGTCTAGTAAAATGTTGCACTTTAGCTCCAGTCTCAAAGCAAAACAAAGCTGTCTCTTCAGCACACCTTATCCCCCCACCCCTCCTTTAGTGTTCCAACTGTGCACAACCGTTTTTTTCATCTGATCTCCATTCAGACAGGCTGCCAAAAGTTGATTTGTTTCTCACTTCTTTGAAGTATTTATTCCCCAAAAATATTTTCTTCTGTTTGGAAAGTCTTCTCCTTTAATTGTACTACTCTTGTGAGTCATCAGTAACAGCCTTTACCAACTGCATCCCTCAGTGGGCGGAGCACTCTCTCTTCTCCCACGTGGTGGCGGGGCTAAAGGTTGGACAGAGAGGCCTTCACATGAATGAAACATGTTTGAGCCTCTGAGTGAAACATAAAGATGTCATCCTGTTCCATTTAAACATAGAGCTGAGAACAACAAGCTCAGAGGGAGTTTCAATTCACTCCTTTTTATTACACACCGATACTTAGTTATATTTGATATCTGCTATAGCAATGTTTAAAATGTCACATATCATACCTTCAAGAGTTTTAGTCTGAATACCTAACCCAAACCAATACACAATGACAAAAACAATTTATTTCTCTATACAGTTCTGACTTAACAGGGTAACAAATGTCTGCAACCAACTTTAGATTAACAGATAGTGAAGTTAAGTTACTCAACTAAAGTAACTACTGACTATATATATATATATATATATATATATATATATATATATATATATATATATATGCAGGAAGACAAGACATTAGCCTGGGGAGTACTGAATTTGGCATGCACACCTGTTTATGTTGGACTGGGGCACTAAGCAGTGCTTGTAAAATATGAGTGAGGTTAATACTTATGTGGTGACGCCCTTAGGCCTCACAGCTACAATAAGGACAGCATCAGCAGTCTGAGATGATTGGATGGATTAACCCCAGGCGCTGCTTTATTTGGGTCTGTGTTCATGTGTGTGCCATTCTAAAGAGCATTATCTTTTATATGTCTGCTCACCTTAACTTCATGCCACTTATATTTTTGCTAATGTGTTTATCCGCGTCTGCCACTACGTGTTACATGGACAAATCTCTATGGGAATTGGGTTTCTGTGGGGAGACATTTGGTGGAGGAAGTTCGAGGACAGCCCACACGCGCTTTTGTGCTGCTCAGTGTCCAGTGGTTGGCTAGGCCACGGCTTCTCCTTGAGGTTATTTTTCTCCTCACATTTTGTTTTCATGAAGCGAGGTCGGGGTTCTAAAAGCAGACTCCACCTAGGGAAAAACTACAAGACCCTTAAGGGCCTTTTTCTTAGCACTTCACCCCTCACCCCACTGTGGGGTGAAGCAGAAGACAAATGTTCTGGATGAAGCAAATTGTAATTTTCACAAAGATGATGCATGAAAAATTATATCTTGGAATTACACTTTTCACGGCCTGTTGATTTTAACATACACTGAGGTAGAGTATTTCCAAGGACTCAGCATGAATTTTTACAGCTAATTGCTCAGCAGTTTATACTTCTTAACCATGATTCATATTTTTTAGCAAATTGAATTTGGCATTTCATTTTTAATGCAGCAAATGATAAACTTAACTTGTTTGAAATTGCAAAGAATTAAGTCTGTCCAAACCAAAGATATTCAGAAAGACTCAAAGTGCTGTTTTCTACATGATCTGTTCTGATGAAAAAACACCGATATGCTACACAGCTGAAACCACTGAACTAGACCCTCTACAGCTGCCAATTGGAAAATACAACCGTTTTTAATGTTTTGGATAACTGACACTGCACGCAGATGTTGTCAACAAGTGCGAAAGAATCCATCTTCAAATCCTCAGTCACCTTGAGCAACATCAGCTTCATCTCTAAGCACTCTTAAGGAGTCTTAGCATGTGCTTGATTTGATTTATATTGTACATTAACAAAATGCAGCACTAGTAACAAGTCCATTACTCTTTTCTACGCTTACTGTAATAGGGACACTTTTAAGTCAGGTCCAGGGAGTGGTCCAGGAACAGCAAATCGCAGTACACAGCCAGCGCCAGTTAGTTTCAATGCCAGTTTATCATCATTCCCTGTCTAGCCTGTGGAAAGACAAGTGATGAAGGTGAAGAGGTTCCATGAAGTGGATATCATGTAAATGGAAAGTTCTGGTGTATCCCCTGCTTTCCATGGGAATGGAAGGTCACAAGAACATAGCACAAACAGCTACAACTCAACATGTAACAAGAAACATTGAGCCTGTTGATCAAACAAATTACAACTCTACTTTTCACAGCTTTCAGTTGAGTAAAATTTAAACTGTTTGTGACAGGTAATGATAAGCAACATGGTGACAACCTTGGCCTAACACAAGAAAACGTGTCCATCTCCAGCTCAGAGAGATGATGGTTAACTCAGTCTGTCAGCAGAGTGCACCGCATGGAAAGCAACATCAGAGGAACTGGTTGCCCAGCGCTTGTATATTTCTGTCTCCATCTGTGTCACCGGCTGGAAGTGAGCTCGTGTACATGCCTTTGAATATGTAGGGCATTGGACACCAGCTCCATGTGGTTTGGGAGAAGTTAAAGGCTGGTTGGGGCTTTAATCCGCCAACCCTCCTCCCAGTTTTTCCCCTCTTTTTCTTGTCTCTGTGGGTCCTGTCCCCCCTTCCCCACCAACCAGTTCCCCATCCACCGCACAGGCCCGTCAGCACCCCTGCTCTAAAAGACCCTCATCCCCCCTCTGTTGCCTCCAAACCAACTGGGCCTTGCCTCGCCGCAGTCCTGACGTCCTAATGGCTGATGGATGCACCGAGGTCACACTGATGATCTAGAGAGGTCCTTTGGTCCGTCATTGGGCCTTTGATCAACATACTTAACCCTTACTTCCCAAGAACCCCCCTCAGTGGATGAGAATGTGGGGAGATTGAGTTACACAGTGCCGGGGAGCAGGCAGGCTGACATCCCTTTGGTAACACATGTCTTTGTTTAAGGCAAAGCTCTGGCACTGACAGTTCTCTTCCAAGCTCCTCTTCTTTAGTTAATACCCTGCCAGAGTTACCAAGAAAAATATCTGGAGAGGGGATCCAGCTGCTAGTGCAAAAGAAAAATGCATTTTTTTCCTAAATCATTTTTTGTTTTTTCATCCAACAATACTGTTAAACCATTGGATAGCAATAGCTGGATATTCCGAGACACATATTGGTTACAGCCAATGGCAAGTAAGTTTATCACCTACCAGAAACCCAAAGCACACTTACTCATTCTGTGATGTTTGATAAATGTGTGGAAAATAACAAACAAAAAGTCTCAGAATGACAACTTGTGTCTTTTTGTTTCTTTGATTGACAGGAGCTTCAGTTGTTTATCAGATCTCTTGATTTATTTCTTATGAATTTAAAAATAAATATAGTTTTTAATAAGAAGCTTTGGACTATGTTGTAACTTTTGGCTATCTGTTTCTCCCAGTTTCATGCCTTTGGCTAAGGCAAGCTGACCAGCTGAATGATGTAGGTGGATAATAACCAGAAGGAAATGATAGAGGCATTGACCTTCACATCTAACTCTGAGTACGAAAGTGAAATAGCATACTGTATTTCTTAAAACATGAATCTATTGCTTAACCAATAATAGCGAGTGGCTCCATCCATCAACAAAGAACATGCCCATCATTTTTGCAATGCAGACAGTGTAAACGTTGGACGTTTAATTATTTTTCCAGGCTCACCATTTCATCAATCATTTAGAATATACATTCTACATTTGCTTTTACATTTTAAAACATTTTTCAATTACATATGTTACCAATAACGCTTAAGTGATGACTATTAAGTGCATTGAACAGAAACACTGGAGGTTTGTCTTATTTGTCAGTTTCTTTCGGCAAAGTGAGTAATCGTTGTATGTGCAATTGTCAACTTGTTGAGCACCAACCACACTGGCACCGACCAACACCATATTTCCCGGTGCAGAAATCTGTGTGCTACCACACTGTAATTGAATTCACTGTTGCTTCAGAAGAAGAAACAGAAAATATGTTTTTTTTTAAAGCCAGATTTTGGTGGTTATAATAATTTATGATTAATATGAAATACATGCAGTGACTAGCTCTTGATTTTTTTTTTTGTCTTACCCCCGGCCTGTGGGTATGAGACTGTAAAACGACTATAAAGTACCATATGTGTTATAAATCTCATTAGAGGATAAAAGAGCAAATGGCTCATTTATGGAAATCAGATCTTTTGCTTTGAGTTTGGTAAACAAAACAAATCAAATTTATGTTCGCACATTAGGAAACAAAGCATTTGTTTTCAGTTTTGAAGTAATAATTTCTTTGATTTTGCTCTTTGATGATTTTTATTGGTCATTTACAACATATGTGGTTTGAAAGAATAGTTGCTCAGTATGTTCATTTTTAAATCATTTGACCAGTTTTCGGATATGTTGTATCAATTAGCGGGCTAGGGCAGACAGCAGAGGAAAAATGAATATGTTTCTAATTCTGAGTATCATGGTTCCTGCAAATGGACCTATGTATCATCCTTCCAAAGAAAACACCTACCCTTATATTTCTCTGTTTTATTGAGCTGAATTGCAATAAAATGTAATCCACAAATACATAAACACATTAGACCTCAATTGGGAAGTGCTATTAGGTCTGTCATGGAGCAGCAGTAAAATCCATTTTTAACTCCTGGCAATTTGCTGGTTTCCGACCTGCAGTTACACCTCTCATCACTCAGGCCATTTAAGAGTACTGCCAGCTCCACGCGGAGTCAACGCAGACACTCCTGTCCTGTCATGTCCCATCTGTCTGCTTGGCATTCAGTGGACTTTTCCCATGCGCACAGGTTGGTGAGGCAACAGCAGCTGTCAGACGGTGGTTGTTGGCGGGGCGTGGTGCCTGACCATCGGGTCTGACCAGACACTTGCGCTGCTGCGCTGAAATCCAGGCAGAGACTTGACCCCAAAACCTGCCTCAAACTTCTGGATGAAGTGCTGTGGTTGCCGGAGATCATGACAACATGGATGAAACTTGATGGTGTGGACGACCTGGATTTCCTGGGTGTGCATGGACGCATTAGGATTGTCTAATTCTGACAGTAACTTCACAGCTAAAAAAACAGTTATTTGTGGCCTGCAGTGATCCTGTTCTTTGGTCACATACCGTCTTTCTTCTGTTTCTTAAAATATGCTACTTGAAGTTCCCTCAGAGGGATCTTAAGATCTGGCATGAAGAATAAATAGAGGACACAGCTTGAAGCCGAGTTGGTTTTAGAGGAGTATGAGTGATGACTGTCACCATGGCAACCTCCTCATGTTTTCGGTTTGAAGCTGACATCTCAATAAGCCCTGTTGTGTGCTGATATGTGGGGATAATAAATGTTGCACATGTATGAGGTGAGTTATTAGTAAGTCTGTTAATTACAGGGGTGGGCAGAGGTATAAATCTTGAAGATTACAGGCTGGATGTAAAAATAAAACAATCCACAAGCTCAACACTTGGTACTTTAGAGGCCCCGTGAAGTAAGTGCTGAATAGCTGCAAAGTCAAGACATGGTTGAAAGACCCAATCTTCATGAAATTAAAGCTGATGACTGCTGATACAAAGCGTAGGTAAGAAGTGGTTGTTATATCCACCGAAACAATTGCCATGTTCTCAATGGTAAATGGAATACCTGCTTTACAAATATAGTGTGACTTACAAGGCTTTTTACAACTTTGTTCTCATTCTATCTAGCCTTCTTGCTACAATTAGGGTATGATTAAAACTTTCCTTTTTGATAAGTCTGGACTAATAGGGATAGTTTGGTATCTTGAAGTGGGGTTGAATGAGGTACTTCTCAGTAGACTTGACTTGGACATGCCCCTCAAGACTCAACTCAGATTCTAGTTTGGCACTAGTGCCCAATCTTTTTATTTTGTATTTTTGGCCTATTCATTACGCGCTGATATCTATCCTTCATATTAATCTACTACATATGGTGTGTGAGCGTCCACACTCAACAGATGACACCATGGTGAGTTTGTCTTTGCCACTGTGCCCAGTGCTTGCTAATAAGTGGATTAATGTTGGTTCTCTACAAATAATATATTGTAAGTGTAAAGGCATAAACATAATGTGATTTGGTGCGATATAAAAAAATTGTTACAGAGCAGAAGTGTGTGCTTTAGAGCAAAACATGCATACTATTCAATTTTTTCGTTAGTACAATGCTTATAATATTGATAGAATGAAGATCAAAATGATGAAAGTAAAACCCAAGATGAGATAAACTAGAGGTAACTATCTTCATTATCTTTTCTCAATATGAAGTGTCATATGGTAAGTTAGGTTTTGCAGATACTATACAGTATAGGTCTAAAAGTCTAAAAAAAGTCAAATTGGTAAAAGGGTCAATGACGTGACGCTCATTTTTTTGTGTCCATAAGGTTAAGTTAAATTTTAAAGGTTTAAAATTTTAAAATAAATGCTTTTTTTTGAGGACCTAGTCTAAAATGTATATTCATTATACATTTTTAGAGAATATTTGGGGTATGTAGGCAAAAAATGTCTAAGTGGTGTAACCGTTGAAACTTCGTACCAAAGAATTAAACTTGCTTTAAAAAGGTTAAATTTTCAATATAACACCCTATCAACTAGCCTGGCATAATCTTACAATAGAACTGTTCAATAGTAAATAAAAGTGATGGAACATCATTGTTCTTATTATTATTATAATTACTTTAGGGAAATCATGTCACCAAGTCAAGTACCAAATTGTCAACATGGTGTAACCACCATTGAAGGAGCCATTTTGTCTATATATTCATCATATCATGTGACAAGAAATTATATCACAAAGAAGAACCCCTGATGGTCCTAACTGCTGCAGGCCAAGTTTAGCAATTCTCTTTAAAACATGAGATAATTTGACATTTTAAGGGCGTGGTCAAGTATGTCAAATGGTATGACCTCAGAAAAACATTAACAATTTATGATAATTATAAAAATTTGTATTCACTTTGAAAATTATATTTGAAATGTTCACATTCAAATTCAATCATAAATCCATACACACACTGTCCTTAGAGAAACAGTTGGTCCCTGTAACACTGTTTGAAGATAAAATGCTACGCGAGAAGTTATGGTGGGGGGCCCGCAACGTGAAACCATAACTCTCCTGGTAGCTTTTTAGCTCCAAACAGTGTTCCAGGGAGCCATTTTTTAGTTTGAGTAAAGTTTGTGTATTCAGTGTAGAAAATATATTAAAGAATTGTTTCACTTCTCCAACTTTCAAATTTCACCACCAAATCTATAGTGCACCTTTAAACATGTATAATCTAATATATGTATGTATCCTGTAATATTGGCACCAGTAGTTGCATTTTAGATGTGTCTGCTATCAGGGGCCATGTGGTAGGGTAGGTAGTATCAGCGTGTCACTACCTGGAGCTTGCTTGCCAAAGTCTGGTACTATGTGGCAATGCTGTTTGGGCTGTGATGGCCATGATGTAAAGAAGGAGAGATGTAAAGTGTTGCCTGTTGTTATGGTGGGCGTTGAGAGCTACCATGGAGGGGTGCTGTCTCTAGGACGCCAAAGCTGAATGTCTAGTCTTCCGGGGAAGTTGTGGACCTAATTGGACGAACATCTGGTGAAGGGAGGGTCCCACTTCTAACCCCGGCGATGACCTGGTTCTTGCTACCCTTCGGTCTACAAGTTTGAATTGTGAATGCCAATGTGGTAGGGTGGTCAGTATTAGCGTTGTCAAAACATGGCTAACTCACATACTGTAAACAGAGCCTGGGTCTGTTGAAGGTGGCAATGCTGTTTTGGTTGCAGGGGCAACTAGGGCCGTAGGCTAGGATAGCCAAATCATCAATAGGGCATAGGGGTATAATTGATGCAGGGGTTTCTTCACTAATCTCTTATCCTTTCATTAGGGCACAAGTACCTCGAGTTTATTCCAAATACTGAAGAAATGAATTCCCCCTGAAGATTTTGGTCAGATGTTGTAATTTACTTAAGATATGAATTAATTAAGGATGCACCGATCCAATCCTGGTATTGGATGTCAGTCCCACCTTGACTAAGACAGCTAGATCAGGTATCAGTAAGAATTTGCCTTCACTTCAGTTTTATGCTATTCTGTGTTTAAGGCAAAGTGTGCTACATTACTGTCATCAGTGCACTGGTATTCTGTGCACTTTGGTAGGTGGAGCAAACATAAAATGGAGGAAGCCAACAATTTCTTCAAGAAACAATGGCCTTTGACTGTAGAAGCAGCATGGTCAGTTGGTGTAACTGGTTTGCGTCAATTGGTGTAACCAGTATTTCTCATAAAAATATAATAATAGACAGGAAAATTAAAGTGGAATAAAAGCAGTCCCCTATTGCAGTGAAATAACATGTGTTTTTTAACAATTTTTACATAATTTGTCAAAAGTTAATTAGAAAACAGAGGTGTTTTCAGCTTTGTGTCCCGCTCAGTATTGAAAAAGGGCATAACTTGTAAATTTAGGGATAATCCTAATAAAATCTATTTTCTTGTGCTATTTTAAAATGAAGTAATTACAATCATGAGTACACTTACATATACTCTAGATGTATAAAATATAAAATATTCTTAACTTTTCAGTGGTTCCACCACTTGACATTTTTAGGTCCATTTAGTCTTACCTTGTGAAAAAAATAGTGTAAATGTAATTTTAAATAACACAAAACCAACATGAATACAAATCTGATGCATGCTTTCAAATTGTGTTTTTTGAAGATTTTTGAATTGGTCATCTGAACAACCCTTATTTGTCACTGACCCAAAAACAGGGGTGAATGAAGGTGAACAAGGTACATAAAAAAACCAAAACATCCAAGAATAATAATAATGGGGTGGAGGGGCTCAGGAGGGATGAATGGAGGCGGAGAAATAGGTCTGAAAATGCACAATGGGGCATGAGAGGCTTCTTTCTCCCCTATGGCAAGTCCTTTCACATGCTACCCCTCCCCAGGCCTGAAAAGGACCCCACATGTGTCCCTTTCCCCTTCGCTGACAGTCAGTCCACTCTCCTTTACCATCATTCCCCAACAGCTGTTTTTTGGTGGCATTGTGTCATTATTTGAACTCATTTACAGACCCATGCCAATGAAGAGCTTGGTTTTGTTAGGGGTTGTTGTGGTAGCTCGCTCACATTTGGTTTCAGATATGTTGCCTGTTAGTTATTTGATGGTTTGGCTGATGACAAGTTCTGGTTAAACTAATTGGATGCTCTCAGAAAAAAAAGAAAACACACAGGCCTCAATTGTGAAGGAACACTTGAGTACATTTTTCAAAAGTGACATATTTTTTAAAGACTGCTGTTTCGGCATTTCAGGAATGGTTTCCTTAACCATAATATAATGTTTCTGGCACAAAACGTTTAAAAGAGATATTTCCTAATTATGACTGGGGAACATAATCTGTGATCAGATATCAAATGAAACCAACAGGGCATGTTTTCGTGTGGAGAGTAAAACTCCACTCTGCAATTTTGGCGAAGCAATGAGATGTCTCTGACACTCACTAACACTCACTCTGACTCAAGAAGACAAGGCACCTTCTACCACAGTAGCTCTGACATTTTCTGGGCTGTGGATAAACAGGTGCACAACTGCAACCCTCATGGAAAGAGACTTATGTCTAGAACTAACCCAGTATCACTCCCAATACACATTAAGACTTTGTGGATTACACAGAAAGACAGTGGTGGATATTCTATCACGTGAAAACGACACATGGGGTACTGTTATGTCTCTGTGCCAGACGAGCTATAGGGGAGCCACATGCGGTCAAAGTGGTGGAGAGAGGACTCACAGTATTGGCAGCCATGTGTGCTATGCAATACCAGATGCTGCCTCTACTATAATTTGTTTGAGGCAAAGCAGATTGAGGACCTACCTGCTTCCACTTTGACCAGACTGATACCTGTGGCACGCATCGTCAAGGTTCAACATTTATTTCAGTTCAACTATAGTTCACTTTAAACTTATGATAGCTACATTAAAGTAACAAATATCCTGTGTGCTGTAACATTGCAGAGGAAAGTTACAGAGTTTAAGTTTATTAAGACATAAAGGTGAAAATAATACTGGAAAGCAGGGAGCATACTGATTGGGTGAGTGAAGAACTGGATTATGTTGTGGGAGTGATTTTGGAAATTGGTACGGATGTTTTCTTTGACAGTGAAATGTTGCCAGTAATGGAATCCATTATAACAGACATAAACTTAAACTATGGAAGAGAACAAGGACCACTGATGTCTTACCCTTTGATATTAGAAAAAGTTAAATGTAAGAAGCAATGACCTAGTCCAAGGGAACGGTAAAGGAACTTATCAATACAGTGTCTGGCATCAGTTACATGAAATCAGTCATAGTCACATGCCCCTGAGTCAGACAACAGTGACTTAACAAGCTTTAACGTATCAGTGTTTGGTAATGGTGCTGAGGTATCAGAAGCAACATTTAGAAAACGTAGGGTTGGTGGTTCTAGATTCAAATGTCCACTGGACTTGGTTGTAATTCTTGAAAGTTTAGTTCTAAATAAGTCTTTTGGATGAAAAATAAAATAACCATGACCTTGATGAATGAAAACAGGTTGGTGCTATCTAGTTACTAAGTTAACACAAAGTAGAATGCATAGTAAATGAATGTGTTTGTTTCAGTGTATACCAGACCTACTAATGACAGAGTTGTCCAATTGCAACAAACACTTTTTAATCGTCACACCAGGAGCCAACTGATCATTACCATGGTGATAACTCATTCATTCAGTAGCAGCTGACAACTGAAACAAAATACCCCCCAAGCTTCCTTCCCAACATTGCAGTGGGAAGGTCATGGCTAATGCTGGAATCAGGTCCATAAGATTTCCCTGCCTGTGTATGTGAGTGGCCATGCCAGTCATGAGGCCTGGTTCACAACAGCCATTCTAGTCAGCGGTCACCATGGTCCAGTTGTTAATGATTGAGTGTGTTCCTTGTGTTGACACTAAGTGGCGAGTCAGGTCAAACGGCCATTCAGAGGAATTCCATCTCAAACATTCCAATGCTGCCGTTCCCTCAGGTTCACATCACGGAGGGTGTGAGGGAAAAAAGGTCAAACAATGTGATCTGGAATCTGGGAGGGAGTTTGCCTCCGCTTGTTCACAGCTCCTGAGATATGAGTTAAACATGCGGAATGTTAATCTGTCAATGTGTGGTCATGGTGCGTTTTTGTAAGCAGTTCTGATTTGAATCACGAGGCCCTGCCGTTGTGCACTGGTCCTCTCTGCCTATCAGGCGCGATTAGAGGTAACCAGTCCTGACACCCTGTTGGCCATGAGAGGCATCCCTCCCTTACCAACAAAGCCACATGTCACACACACGGCCATCTTGTTTTCTGCCAGCAGGTCTCTGGAATGTTCGTCCATCCCATCGGCCTCCTCAATAAGGCCTTTCTACAAATTCAGGGTCAGAGGCTATTGAATCCTAACTCGTCAGGGGGATGCAGAGTAGTCTTCAGCATGTGAAACTATGTAGAACGAATGCATTTTCGCACCCTTTATGTGCCCCTCAATGGACCGTCTTCATTGATTTAAGCATTCTGATGCCTGTCTTGGTAAACTAGTCTTGAAAATGAAACTGTGAAAAAGCTAAGAAGACATATGTGATCATCAACTAAAGCTCCAGCAATGGAAATGGAAATCTCAGGATTCTACGGTTCTAATAAAAAAGCCATACCGTTGGAGTGTTTGCATGAAGGGCATCTGAGACAACCAAACTGAATGTTTCAGTAATAACGTTATTTCGTTTCTAGTTTGAAGGAAGTGAAAAATGCATTTTTTTAAATCGGAGTATGCAGGGATAGATCCATGCCATGTTGGAAAAACATTTGCACCACAGCTCTGGTTTGTGGCTGGCTATTGTACAGGGAGTGGTATTTCACTTATGAAGTGATTCCGTTACAGCTGTCCCCTCAACTATCCCCCCTCTGCACGCACACACTTACTCACATTCAACCGCACACACACACACACACACACACACACACACACACACACACACACACACACACACACACACACACACACACACACACACACACACACACACACACACTTAAATACAGTTCTGCATAAACACGTACAAATCAGTTTCAACGGGTGCTCCAGCAAAACTCAGACATGGACCCAGACCCATACGCTCAAAAACAGGTTATTTTAAAAATGACATGATATGCCAAGTTGCACATCTGCAGTCAGATCCTGCCAAGCTGCCATGTGAAATGTGATCTAATACTGGTTTGCTTGATTCCAATGAATGACATCCTTACACTTCTATCTGTTGAATAATGCATTTGACTTAAGGCCTCATATGGGGGGGGGGGGGGGGGGGGGGCTCTCTGGCTGGATGGAGGGAAACAAATCTTGAAAGGATTACTGTATTTACTTTCTTTGGCGAGGTTTTGAACTAGTATGGGAGGTAGTTGTGGCTTTTGTGGTCACGTGTTTATTGTTTATGCTTTGTATTTATCCTTAATTAATGCGGCGCTGATGAGTGCTGTCACGGACACCAGCGAACAACGGTCGCGTCTCACGCAATGTGTGGATGATTTCCTCCCCACATTCAAGGCCCCAGATAGGAGCAAAACGCTTCCTCCGGCGTGTCTCTTTGAGCTGGAGCAGGAAGACAGATGCTCTAGAAAAACACACCAAACCAAAGACTGTCAATCTGCTTTCCCAATACTCCTCGAGTGCACCTCTGTTTATGGAAGCCCTCTTCTTGCTTTCAGCGAGGAGCTAGAAGAAGTTCAAAGTCATGTTTTTCAGCATCACAATAGTTACACAGGTTTTTCCCAGTCAGAGTCTCATGATCCAGATTCATATCAGTCATTGGGGTCAATGCAAGGTCTTTCTGACCCCCCTCTATGCAACTACTCCATCCAACCAATCTCTGTCATAGGATTATTGTTTTCAAATGATCTGCCCACTGACAAATGATGTGTGACCAATTTTATAATAATGCAACATGTCTTCAATGAGGAATGGAATCCTGCTTTTTCAGACAGTTGAATGTTGAATGAACATGCTGTGCAGAATTAAAAGCGACTGACAATGATATTGATTTATGTTTAGCTTTATAATTATTCTTTTTTTTAATCAAACTTTTGACTTACATCAACACTTCCAATTGATGATATCTATAATATCCCATCTTGTGGGGGAATACAACAAATTACATTTAGGTTTTATGGTTTTATTCTAAACTCAAGTATTAAAGCATTGTTAACCCTACTGTTTTTCATCTTTCATGAGGGAAGTGGAAGTTGCTCAGGTGTTAGTAGATCCTAAGGACAATTATTATACATGGGTTAGGGCGCAGTCACACTGGCAATCCGTACCATGCCGTACTCAAGCATGATTGGCCCCCCACTGCCCCATCCCCCCCGCTGGCCGGCATGGCCCGCAGACACACTGCACCAGGACTAACTGTGCTTAAGCACGATTACCTCTTGTACATAACGTCGTAATATAGCACATGCATGCTTCATGTTATTTTGAAGTTTGACAAACAGGCGTACTCGAGAGAGAAAAAAAAAAGAAGAAGGGACGCGCAGTGAGTCCACGTCTGCACATCGGCGAAGAACACAGAGAGCATGACAGCTACTTTATTGAATTTTCGGCTTATTTTAAGTCATTAGGAGCGGCACGGAGCGGTCACACTGGCCAAACGAACTGGACTTTAGGGTTGAGGCGTGCTTGGGCACAGTGAGGATTGCCAGTGTGACCGCGCCCTTAATAAACAGTTCAACAAAGCTGTTATTTGAAGAAGCAAACAGATACTAGGGACACGCGTGTTTAGTTGACTATAGTAGACTAGAACTGTTTTATATCCTTACCCTTGTTCGTTAGCACCAGAATTACTAGTGAGTTAAACTATAATTGATTATTTTGGCCCTCGATACCATCCAAATGTTATGCTTAAACTGTAACGCTGCCACCTGCTTCTAGTAGGGCCGTAGCCATTAACTGGCTGAAACTATAGTTGATAAGCCTGCTCTCTATGCCCTCCTTCCCGCCTAAAGACCGTTCTAAAATATATTTGAGAAACATACAATCAATAGAAAACTAACATTTTTGATATTTTCAGATGCCTAAAGGTGGCCAAAAATGCCAGCCAAATATGACAAAAATGTATTTAACAACACTGATGATAAAATTAATAAGCCTGTCAACAAATGTGACCAATGGACAACAAAAAATGAGGCCTGACAAATTACTGTGAAAATCATTAACGGGGTTATAAACAAAAACTTTATCTAGAAGAAACAATATTGTCCACAGTAGTAGTAGTGGTCCACAGTAGTAGTAGTGGTAGTAAAAAATGAGACAGTTCTAACAGTTAAAAATCTACACGTATTTAACTCTATAAACCCACTACTGGGAACAGTCCTGTGCACCACATATTTAATTCCCCATCTTTGTTTCCTTTAGGATTTTCCAGAATAAGATTTCTTCTATATAGTTAACAATACAGATGTTAAAGACCCTTGTGGCTAACGCTAGCATGAGGCACTGTTTTCTGGATATGTTGACTCACCCTAAATATACTCTTCTCTATTTTGGTTGAAACACTTAACATGTCACGGCTGCTCTACCCTATAGAGGAAAACACGGCTACGCTTCATCTTACCCTGGGTTCAGGATCTCCCCAAGGGACTGAGCGTATGGCTTTCTCAACCCGCCATATCAGTAGGGCCATCCCAAAATGTATAATCTGTAATGCACAGCTGCCTTTTACTGCACACTACTGTTCTGCCACTGAGGCCTGACAGTGCCAAGGCCTGTGGTGGCCAGGGCAGTGCAGGACTCAGAAGTTTGTTTTTGTCTCGTGGGCTCCAAAATCATATCTCACCACCTGAGGAAAGGAGCGCCTGGCTCCATGATTCACTAGTATGCGGTGGGAGAGTTGAAGAAAGAGGGCGGATAACTTTACTTTGGATGACATGGAGCGTGGTACTTTTGTATGGAGGTTCTTTGTTTCACTTGTATTGTGTCAAAGGAAGCACTTCATCTAAAACTACCTTTTCAGTTATTTTTCATGATCTAAAATGGTTGCAGGCCATTAAAAGTTTACTGTAAAGTTGAAGCCAATACAGGGCGATCCAACGCCAACTAATTTAAGGGATACAAAGTAAGCAAGCACATGTTGAAGTCATAACATCCATGAAATCATGTGAGAGAGAAAGAACAAATATACAGTTTGGACTCAAAACTGCAAAAGAGAAGGTTTCTATCCAGACTCAACAATAAAATATGGTTTCTTTTACTCCGTTGAGAGATCAGAGCCTTGAGCACTGTGTCGTTGTCGACCCATTTGGTCAACCAGGTCTACTTTAAGATGTGATTGGTCTTTGCTTGGGCATGTTAAAAGACTCATTATTTATTGACAAGTGGTGATGAAAAAGAGCTTGGACCAGGCCAGTCCAAACCAGGCCAAAGTAGATTGATCCAATCAAGAGGAAAGAAGCAAAATGTAGTTCCAATTCCAACACACATCAGCCTTAAAAGCTATAGGGGGGTTAAAACCAATGTGAATAAAACTATTTTGGCATCTTGCTTATGCATCATGCTTACTTTAAGAAACTATCATAATCATAGTATCCAAAGAAGATATAGCTGCAAAGCATTTTGTTGAGACAATAGCAGTTTTTAGTTTCATGAGGAGGAAAGTGCGTCTTTCATCACTTCTTCCATCTTGCCCAAGGCTGCTTCCTTCCCCGTGGTGCGGCTTGCACCCGTCCAGCCACACAGGAAGCATCTTCCACTGCTCCCCGCTCTCTCCCTCCTTTCCTCCTCTTTTCCCTCCTTTTTTCTCGGTCTTTTCCTCACTGGCCCATGGTGGAAACTATTAACAGGGCAGGGTTCCATGGAGCAGTGTGGCGAGGTTATCGTTCACACAGCTTTCCCTCTCCCTTTGCTTCTCTCTCTCTCTCCCTCTCTATGTACAGTGAATCTGAACAACACAGCCCAATATAGCGGGGGAGACTCACTGCCCTCTGTTTTTAAACCTCCACAGCCGCAGGGTAACGATTTTTCCTGATACGCACGTGGTAAAAATGCGTAAGACTTGACCTTTTTTCATGAACCTCGTGTGTCACAGGCAGGGGTGACATGGGAAGGAAAATGTGACGGCTGGCTGACTGTAAAACAGTTTTTTAAAAGTGTCAACAAATAAGTAATGTGAAGATGTAAAGATGAAATGCTTTTAATTTAGCTAAGAGTTTAAGGAGCAGTTCAGTCTTTTATGAACTGCTTGTTTCTTTTTCTCTCAGGCACTGAAATGAGTATTTTGAGATAATTAAGTAATGAATAAAATGCCAGAAATTGTAAAAAGTTGGAATTGAAAGTAGCATAAAAAAGAGTTGGCAAAAACTGGTGAAGACACCAATGTATGAAACTATAGGAACGTAACCTACATATAATATCTTCAATGAAATGTATGGGGGGGGGGGGGGGGGGGGGGGTCCTGCTGATTTAAGTTACTGTATGTTTAACACGAATAGACCTGCCCGAGGAGATCAGTTCAGTCAGGTCAATAATCTCTTTTAAAACCCTTCTTAAGAGACACTTTAACCAGCAAGCATTTCCTGATTTGAGTTGAATTGTAATCTTTATTTGAATTTTACTTTTTAAAATTACCTTTGAAATATCCAAAAGAATTGTATGTCTTGAAATGTGTGTTATCTCTTGATCTTTGCATTGCTTATTATTCTATGACATGCCTGTATTTACCTTTGCTTTATTATTGCTGTCTTTGTAAAGCACTTTGTAACTTGATTTTGAAAAGTGCTCTATAAATAAAGGTTATGTATGTATGAGTATTTATTCAGCCATTATACAATATTTTTTAAACAATACAGACAGTTCAAACATAGTCAACAGTCATGTTTTATGTAGTGACTGAAAAGGAATAGGCAGAAGCAAAAAGCTTAGAAATGCCTATCCTGTTATTGTATTATCATAAACATGGATCTCAATGCCGGTGTTGTCAATAAAGAGGAGAAAATATGAATTTAATATTAATTCATGTGCTTATGAAGCTGTATTAGCAGGCTGCATGCTGTGTATTTCTACTGCTGCCATACAACATGAAGTCAGCCTCCCTGACTTTAAAGTACCTGCTGACACACTGTGATCTGTACTACAGTCTCTTCTCTCACTCCTAATCTCTCAGCCAGCTTACTCGTCCTCCTTTCCTCCTCCTACCCTGGCTGCTGAAAAGCTGTCATTGAGGAGAACGTTGTGAGGGGGTGAGAGGTGCTCAGGGCACATGGGCTCATGTAGCAGCTCCTCTGAAAGACTCCCATTTAAACACACACCTGTTAACAAACAGCAACAATGGGCTGCATGGCTGCCAGTTCAGTGAGTTCCTTACCCTGACCCAACTCCCACCCCTCAGCCCCCTGACGGATATTAAAGGCCCTCTATTTACCAATACTGGCAAACAGCTCACAGGCCCCACAGAAGCTGGCCTGACCAGGGTATCTGCAGTTCACCATTGTCCAGTGATGGAGGGCTGGGCAGATGGATGGCAAGGAATGCTGAGGTAAAAAAGGAGTTCAGTCTTTATTCAGGTTTGTCTGAAATCTTGTACAAAGACTTAAGTACTCTAATTAATCTTAAATTTAATTAAACTGACTTATGCCCTTCTTGTCACTATAGACAATTGTTGGTATGAAGAATGAACTTAGTGGATTGTGTATAAACTGGTTATCAGAGTAAGTAACTTATTGTCACATTTTGTTAAAGTCCCCATGGAACAGAACCTCCAACTGACCTCCAAGATAGAAGGCGGGACATAATGTTGAGATGAATTTAATTGGATTTTTAGCTTCGACAAAGCTTTTTAATTGGTAAAAATCTCCACTTTTAAAACAAACAAGCTCTATTGAGTGATAAAAGCGAAAGAAAATTTAAAGAAAAGTAGCCAGTGCCTTGTAGGGCCCCCTCCTTCCTTGTTATTTACGAGCAAAAGGAAAATAGGAAACAATGGAATCAAGCTGAATTTGACGCTGATGCTTGCTTCTGTCGCAAGCGGTTAGGACAAGGACTTAGATTCTTCTTATTGTAGGTCCTAAATCGAGGTTCAAACCGCCTATTTGGGAATTAAATCAGTATGACAATGTGGAAAAAGTGAGATCTACTTGTGGCTTACATTGTGGCTGTTTTGTCCCAAAAAGTGTTCAAAATTGAAAAATAACAATTAACAGAAATATTTTAAACTGTTACAAGCAATACAAAAATGCTTAGAGTATTCCCACATTTCCAAACTCTTCCAGAAAAGTGTCCCTATAGCTCCCTTCCTCTTCCCCCACCTGACCTTTTACAGTCTTATTATAACATTTTAAGGCTAGAGAAATATGTCATTATTAAGACCAAATGTTATTTCAGCGTAAACACCCTTGGATGTAAAGCCAGTGGGGACCTGGGCTGATGATGGCCACCATTCTTCAAAAGGGGCCGCTCTCTGGTTGGGCTGTGACCACTCCTTTTGTCTTCTCTGAAGGGGGCCAGCCATTCAACCCTACAGGACTGATAATAGCCTTGCTGGCATGCCCCCCCCTCCAATCCCCATCACTGCTCCATCCTCAGAAAAAAAATTCCCCACTTTAATTGCGTTCCCTGGAAGCCAGTAGGAGAAGAGGAGGAAAAAGTTAGAGGGTGGAGGGAATAGAAAGAGCTCTATAGTGAGGAGCCTGCATTCATCCCTCGCCTATGCATTGTAAACAACAAACTGCGAACCACAGTCTAAGAAGAAAGCGGCACAACGGTCAAAAGCAGTGGAGGACTGGCCCACCAGACTCCAATTCAGCAGGCCCTACCTTCTTTAATAACTGATCGAGTTCACAATTAAACCCTGTTCGCTGGTAATACAAGTCTCCTTAGAGGCTCAATTGCTATTGGTGAGAGACAGGGCCACTGTTGTGTCCCAAGGATTAAAGCAGGCAGGGGAAATCAAAAGCTATTTTACAATACAGTAATCAGCATGTTTTCCCTCTGAAAGGCCCTCTGCTCCCCCATTTAGAAAACACAGAGTATTACCTCCTTTCTGCTCTCCACAAAACCCATTCAACCCCCTGCTTTATTATATGGATTAATCCTATGTGTTGTTTGGAGTCCTGGAGCTCCACGAAGCAGGGGGGTGGAGGTGAAGAAGTGTCCACTCCAGACAGGTTGGTAACAGCGAGGAAAAACTCATGACCGGTCGAAGGACAATTTCTCTTGGTCCACATAGGGAAGAGTTTACGATGGATGTCTGGATGGATGTCTGGATGGATGGATGGATGGATAAACAAACAATGGGAATTCACTCAGTAGACCCCGTTGTGAAACAAAGAGTATTCTGTTTTCGTGGTTGCCCAAAAGCAGGCCAACAGCTATTTAATATGTTTAGTTTTTAATCACACTGCAATCAGATCGGTAATATCCACCAACCTTGAGTTCAGTAGTTTGAAATTGGTTTTCAGAGGCAAAATCATTTACTGTAACATCTAGATTGGGAATTTGTTGGAACTGGTTTGCTAAGAATATAGAAGTAGAATACAGGAAGTCTTGGTGATAATAATATGAAAAAGTAAATGGATCACTGGGGACTATCTATGCAAGTGCATTGAAAGAAGTGACATAACAATGGTAGTGCAAGGGAACCCTTGTTTTACATCTACTAATGCAGCACTTCCAATTGTGTTTGGCAGTCTTTGGACATCTCCTGTAGAATGCAGCCGTTTTCATACAACTTGGCCAAAACTCGGTTCCTGTCATTAACCTAAAACAACAACCTTTCAGGTATCGGAATAAGGACCAGAAGCAAAACTGGGGAAACGAGGTAAGCAAAGCCTTAGACAAACTCCAACTATCTGTATCAAAAATAACACTTCAGCTGCCACCCTGCGACATGATTGGCTGTTTGTTGTGTTTTTCTTCTTCTCTTTAATGTCAGGTGGCAACTAGCGTTCAAGGCGCATTAGCACCCCCTCCCTTTTCCCAGTGTATGGGAGGTGTAATTACAGGTTTAAATGTATAGGACTTATTCCCTATAGAATGTTCTTATTGAACATTTTTTACATTTAGATTGAGAAAAATTAAATCGAGATAATTTATCCCCCGGATCTAAAATGGATAAGTTATTGCGATGGACAAAACTGTCTGATTAAGAAACTCAATGATGTTTAAAATAAGAAACATCTGCAGAGGACATGATGTAAACAGATGTGTTGAAGCACAAAAAACAGCACCATTTGTCCTAATAATGAAATCAAAGGGTCTATTATATGACCGGTTTTTCCATTGTGTCTGGGCATAATGTATTGTGAAAGGCAAGATCAATGTATCACAATGGAGAGAGGAAATGTTCAATATCCCTGTCCTTCAACTTCCTGATCAAAACCACACACATCTGATTCAGTTTATCCTGCATAATCCAAAACCATTCACTTCATTGATCTCCATAAAAAACGTAATTCTTTCTGCAATGCAAATCATAAAACAAAAAGGATTGATTGTAAGGAATGGGGTGTTTGAAAGTGCACGCTAAAGATGGAAAAATCTTTAAGTGACAAACAAGCTCACATCTGTCATCTAATACAATGCTGTTCCCAATGACTAATGTAGTGTTACAGCACTGAACTTTTGTTTGCTTTAGCTTTGTCAATGAGTTACAGCAGGTCCAAAAAAGTGACTGTTGAAAGCGGTAAAATAGTGGTGTCGGCATGACCTGAAACGCTTTCTGGCTGTTGCGAACAGTGACAACTGAATGGCTGTCAACAAGATGTCTGGATGGCAGAACAGTTGGGATCTTTTCATGTGTTCACACAAGGATTGGTTGGTCTTGGATATGACATTTGTGGTAAAGCCTACACAAAATAATACTTGAAATTTACTCAAGTAAGGCAACAGTCATGAGGTTTTCCAGTAAAGTAACTTAATAGTGCACATCTACTTTGACTTAGCAGCCTCCATATATAATATACAGATCAGGGTCTGTGCAAAATCTTTAGAAAGAATGAAATGAAACTTCAAGAATTCTTGAAGCAAATTGTTTCAAGTTTCTCTATTTGGCCGTCAGAGGTGAGTGATGAGGGCTTTTGATGGAGCTTCCAAGAAAATTTAAAACCACTACAACCCAAATCATTAGTAGCCTTCTTAGAATGTGATTTAGGTTCCTATGTACAGCAAGCATAGCCATGGCAACTGTCCGACACCACAGTGTTTCCAGAATGGAGTTGGGAGAAACAGTGCACAAGTTTGTGTTAAGGCAACTTACACAAAACGTACTGCTGCTAAGAATTGTCAAATAATCACACAAACAGGTATAGAGTCAAGGGAGGAGGTGGGGCAGTACACGATGTGTGTATTAAGAGGGGGAGGTACATGTGTGTGTGTGTGTGTGAGTGTGAATAATAGAAATAAAGGGAAGCAAGGTGAGCAGATTAATGTTTGTGTTTTTTATTTATTGAATGGCTATGTACTTTGGTGGAAAAAAAGGCTTAAATATTAATAACAAACTTCATACTTAATACTGATGTATAATACAATATAATTCCTAAAGCTGATCCTAATAATGCCTGATATATCCGTTGGACCTTAGAAACATCTCTGAGGTGTGGCGTTAAAAAGACAGTATCAGGCTGACCGGATCAGAAATGACTGTCACATACAGCGTCGAGAATATCTGATGCTAGTTTCCAGAAGAGAGAAAAAAATCTATTGAAGGTCAAATTTAGAGATTATACAAAAGCTACTGTGCGAAACTTTTTGTTTATCTATCCCTGTAAATAAAATGACGTGTTGTAATGCGTGCATGCACTGTTGATGCATGAGTAGTGTTCTCAAACTGAAAGAATAACTTCCTGGAGACTTTTTATAATCAATCATGTTGCTCACTCTGAATCTTTTCCATGGAAAAGTATTCCAAACCCAATTCTGGTCTGTTTCCTGACAAAAACTTGTGACAGTATGTTTAAGTGTCCTAAAACAATCCCTCTCTAAGTCTAAAAATCCCCCTTATGTGAAGAATTTAGGGTTCATTATAATTATTATATCACATTTTTTTAGAGATTATAGTTGGCATTAAACTATAAAATGGCACAAACACTTCTTAAACTCCATGCATGAGATTCAAACATGCTGCTCAACATTTGTCAACAATTCTTTTCAGCTAATTAACACGATAGTGTAACTGGCTTTTCTTTTTGCATTAAGGACCTGTTTTCATTCCATGATACCGCAATTGACATTGATAATGAAAACTTACAGGTGTTCTTTGTTACATTATCCTATTCTATTAAACTATAGACCAAGGCTTTAAAGTAGTAAAGCTGTACGCACTGACACAAATTCTTGTGCTTATTCTGGTATTTACACTAAGGCGTTATGCACTTATCTGCACCAGAGTGCTAAAACAACCCATTAAAGGCATTGAGATGACATCAGTCTTACCCACCACCACTCTCTGCATCTCTGTTATCTTCTGCATCTTAAAACATCACTTTGCAGTATGGAGATTGTAGCACAGTAAAGTAAAAGTCCATCCAATGCGTGGGCAGAATGGCCTAAAACAAACTTTTATCAATTTGCTCCTCCACATTCCTTGCCAGCCCCCTCATTGCTTTCAGTTTTTAAGCCTGTTGCAATAACCTTAGCCACGACCTCTGTGTTTAAATCAAAAATGAAAAATTCTAAAGAATAAAACGGAGGACTCCTTGAAGTGCTTTTAGGCAGCGGGGAAGATGTTAGTTCTGTGTCTGCCGGCCTGTTCTGTGTGTGGCACACCATGTATCATGACCGATTGTTACATCTAAGACATCTCACGGCTCTTTTCTCTATGTCTGGTTGTTTCTGTCAGAAGGGGGTTAAGAGCATATGGTGTTCCAGAGAGAGGAAGAGGGCAGAGAGAGATTGTCAAAGGGGAGACGCAAAATGAAGAGAAATTGAGAGGGATGGAAGGAATAAGGAGGAGGAGAAGAGAAAGATCTTCAGTGAGTTTGGCAGCTTTCCACAGAAACCATTACAAATGATGTCCATGGATGTGTTTGTGTGGTGTGTGAGTGTATGCAGGTGTGTGTGTCTGTGTTTGTGTGGTCCACTCTTCTCTCTCCCAGGTAACCACTCTATTCGCCTGGCTGGAGGTACAACACACTAGAAGAGTGGAAGCTGACTCTCATAAGTCTTCCTCCCTTGGGCTGGCTGTATTCCCAAAGACGTCAGCACTGGCTTCTACCTGCTCTTAACGGTGACACAACAGCCTTGTCCTGCATTGATCTTCCTTTAATGATTTTATGTAACAGCCCTGATGAGAAAGTTGGCGAAGATACGCTGCTGATAAATTGCAAGTTGCCATTTTTATAAGGTTTACAAGGTGAATGATACACTATGTACTACATTTCTGTAATAAAAAAATCTCTGGCTAGCAATAGGATCCATTTTAAAAGATGGATCCTCAGCCACTAAAGGGAAATTCCAGTATTTGTAAATCCATGTGTTGTCTCGAATTTTGGGGAATTTTAAATATTCACTTTATCAACATCTTACTCACCACTTGTGTTTTAGATGACTTGCTGTCGACTTTTGGGGAATTTGATCCCCTTAAAAAAAAACAATTGAACATTTAACCCCTTGCCACAGGTTAAGTGACAAGGGGTTAAATGTGTTCAAAACACTGATTTTTATTTCTTCACTGTTTTATTTGAACAATCTTTTGAAACACTGAAAATCCAGGCAGCCGCAGTATATAACAAAAAGACAAAGAATAGTCAGAACATTACCCTTAGGTTGAGAACCACCGCTGCAGATATTAGGGAACGTCTCGCTCTGAGAAAGCCCACTGAGAAACTCAAACGTTCCACATCTAAAACAAGAAAAATCCTTGCTAGGCCTTACAGTATTGCATTTTTTTTTACATTTTAGTAATCTCTCAACTCAACCCACAAATCAAATTTCAAATTTAGGACCAATTTACCAAACAATTCTGTCCTTTCTCACATTGCCTGTCAATAAAAAATGATTTTTTTTGTACCTTATGTTGCAGTGTGGAAACCACCATGACATGAGCCATCTGCATATTTGCTGTTTGAGTCACACGTAAGTTTACTTGATGATATCCAAGTATTTCAAATACATTGGCAGACTACACTTGTCGCCCGGCATTACAAGACCATTTAGCAAATGGCTATTAGTCTAGATTTTCTTAATATAATTTTGACTCCGATTACAATGCCACTGAATGCTACGATCAATCACAGCAACAAAATGTGTGAACCAAACGGTGGTCAGACTGTGTAACTACTTCAAACATCACATACATATGGCTTCTAGTTCAAGCTTTTAAACTGACATTTGGTATGATATGACTGAGGAGCTAAAACTTACCAATAGTATGCATTATATGTTTAATACTATTGCATAGCAGATTCAGCGTGGTCAGTATCACTGAAAGCCATCTTGGCTGTTTACAAAAATGCCTCAACTGTGCTTAATCCCGCCCCAATGGTTGTAACTGGTCTGAACTAATTTTCTGATTCCCATAGTAAAATCAACTGAAGGTTGACTGGTAGTACATCTGTTTTTCTATAGAGTTAACAAGAGTGGTAGGTATTCCCGGGCTGTTTACCGTAAATTGATGTTATTCTTGAGTCCACTTTAAACAACTTCTACAAAAGGAGGAGAATATGACCAATTCACACAACAGACATATAAGGATAACATTCACGTTGACAAATAGTGGAATTTCCCATAAAGAGAATAAACCCACAAGAAAAACTTTGTCGGGATAGCATTTTCCATCTTGAAAACATACACACTAATGAGGTGAGTTCAAGCAGAAGGTTTTGTGTTGCTGTTCAAGTGTCCCCATGTCATGAATGCTGATATGCTCCTCAGCCAAAGCACGGGTGAAACTAAGGAGTCTGTGATTAATATTCTGTGGCTGCACTTGTTAGCATGCATCATCTGGCCCTTACTCGCTCTCATACAAATACACACTCAAACACACTCACGTCCAAACCAACAGAAATACACACTACCCTCCCACTCTGCTGCTTGCCCTCAAGTGCTGAACGGAGATTAGCTGCTGGGAGAGACAACGCTCCCCATTACTCTCTTGTTCGGTGGCCCAAAGGTGAAATGAAAAATCGCCCTGTGGTCCTAATCCTGCAGACACTCAACACTTTCATATTGCATTCCCAGGGTGCACCTCTTTTGGCTTGCAGCGCTGTCCTGGCGACTGGCGGCTAGAAAACCATTAGTGCATTTGTTGTGAAAGCAGCATCAGAAAATACAGAACACACAATTTACAACCGCAACTAGACAAACATGTGGTCCCCTCTTGAACTCGTCTTGTGTTTTCCCGTGATTACAATGATCACTCTTCTTTTAACATGTGCTGTCAAGATGAAAACGTACGAGTTTAGTGCAAGAAAAACACAGAGAGGTGAAGTGAAAATCCCCTCGATATGGGATCCCAACGATGAGTGGTGCTAGAAACCAGGCTCGCTGCCAAGAAACCATTACTAATCCCTCGGGGCTGTTAGAGTAAGGAGTGTGTGTGTGTGCATGCTATATGAGTGCTGGTATCATCCAGCATGCATGTGACTGTGTCAATGGGTGTGTGTGTGTGTGTGTGTGTGTGTGTGTGTTTCCCAGCTCGCAAATTCGTGCCCCCACCCTTATGACCACCCTCACATCTAAAAGAGTCACAACAGTTGGTTAAACATTATAAGAGCGCTGAAGGAGCTTCAAACACCTGGCAGGAGGGGAGCAAAACAGTGTGTGTTATTAAGCAGGGACAACATTTCCATTCAGATATCAATGTGCATTTTCTGTGTGTGGAACCAAGTTTGAGGGCGGAAACCACCTTGATTGAAAGCAAAATCAAAACGAAAGCTCATTTAAAGCATGAGTAACTAATCAAATTGTTTATACAAAGTTAATATCATTTATGAGCTCCTCTAAAACTGCTGGCACATTTACAGCCAGCACAAAACATGCTGTGACAGCTAATGTGCGAATAAATACATACTTTTCCATTTTTTTCCCCCCTTACAGCCCCATTGACGGCCATAAAATTTGTTATTGAAAACTTTTATTTAATCGGTGTTTACCAATTAAATGTTGGCTGCAGGTCCATGAACTCTATCCTGCGACTGAGAAAAACCCAAATAACAACAGGCCAACATTGTGTTTCCAATGCACAAGGCCACAACAAACCTTTCCCATGAAGATCTGCATGACAGTTTCCAAAACTCTCACAGAAACCGCAGGAAAGATGAATGAACACACACGTACAGGCGGTGCGGAAGAAAAGGGAGTGCCAACATCAAGCTGGTGGGTAAAGTCAAGCTCAAAGGTCAACACTGGACTAAGCTTGTGGTTCAATTTGGCATTCGGGCACTAATTCACAACATGTTTAGTTGAAAGGGTTCTGGAGTCTCTTCAGAAGTACATGAGTCCATTTTAGGTTGGAGTTTTTAACTAAATACAGATTGCACATTAAGATCATCTGTTCCTGATTAGCTAACCATGTTTTGATCATCTTCAAGTCAAATGAAGAGCAGGTGGTCACGTTGTCTTTTGTCTTCTTATTTCCTGAAATTCATCTTCACCAGTTTACAAGTTTATTTTCTCCTGAAATGTATCTGCCTCCTCAGAAAGCATAATATCGCTTTAATGTTTGCCAAGTACACAACATTTGCTTATTGGCTAATCATGTTCAAAACAAAATAAAGAGTGCATGTTGAGCTCACGAGCTCGACCACAGGCACGACAAATACATGAAGTCAGCCACCATCATAAAAACGTGCCTCACAAGAAGCCAAGGCAAAAGCAAACACAAATAAAATGGCGTGCAAGTCCTTTTTCTACCCCCCTATTTGGAGGAACCCAATGCTCTGTGGATGAACCGGCTATATAAAAAAACATCCTCCGAGAGTCTGCCAATAAAAACTTAAAGAACAAAATCACAAGGACACCTCTTGTATCTGTAGAGTTCAACACATTTAGCTTAATTGAATGAGTTGGGCTGAAATGCTCTGTTGGCATCAGTTCACTCTGCAGACTCATGCCTCATAATTGATTACCATCCATCCACAGAGCCAGAACTATTTCACACACCCAACCTGCCCTAAAGATCTCATTTAGCATGCTGCTTCACTTAACTGTCCAAAACCTTTTAGATGGACCTATTTGTCAAGGTGTCCTAATGTTCAGGTCACATCGTGAGTTATTAATCAAAGCAGGTAGATGGAAGCCAAGAACACTGTGTGGTCAAATGCCTTTAATGTTGATTACTTTAAACTTTTCAGGTTTTCTCACAGAGTACGTGCAGGGTCATATTATGAATCATATTTTCTATTTTTAATCTATCTTAATCAGGGCAATGGTGAATAAGTGTGCCGGCCAGAGTGGAAGAATTTTGTGACCATTATTGACGGGGGAGTCTTTTAATAAATAGTAGCCAATACAGCAATATATCACTGACTCGTGATATATTTATCCAATCGCTGTTGCTGAATTCAGATATTTGAAAATGGAAAAAAAAATACAGTGCTCTAAACTAAATGACTCCGTCGCCTTTTCTTTTATTCTATGAATGAGGGTAACATGAACTGGAGTAAATTGGCCAAAGAAGAAGTTGAAAGTGGGATAAAAGAAGAAGACCAAGGCAGGATAGTGTCGGGTGGGCAGCAGCTAAAGAAGTTAAAAGATGAAGTGTGATAAGAGGTGAAATTGTTAACAAATTGCAGTGAATAAATACATTGATCTTTCCATTTCCTTTTATATGGTTTGATTTTTGGGCTTCTTATGCCTTCACTCCAGAGACAGGACAGTGGACAGAGCTAGAGAGAGAGTGGGGAATGGTCGTCGGGGAAGGAGCCACAGATCAGACCCAAACCTGAGCTGTCTGCCCTGGAGGACCTAAGCCTCTGCACATGAGGAGCGTGCACCAAACACCAGGCCACCGTCGCCATATCCATTTATGAGATATCTAGATGTCATTACATGACTGTTTAATAATAATTTAATGATCGCAGAGTTGATTTATCATGAAATTATCCTTATGGTGGGCCATATATCACGTGTCATATTGTGAGATGCCCTCTTATTCTCACCCCTTATAAACAAACAGTTCATATATGTATAAAACATAAAGAAAGAAAAGTGACAGCTAATGTTTTAAGAAGTTAATTCAATTATTAGATCTATCTATTTTATTTGCATAGTGCCAATTCATAACAACTGTTATCTCAAGACTCTTTAGAAAAAGAGAAGGTTAGACCGTACTTGTTATCTTGAAAGATGATGGAAAATGATGACTCTTAAGGTGGGACTTCTACCCCTTTATTACACCTTGTCATCCTCCAGTCTGTGCTCTAGTCACCTTTAATGCCCTGTTATTACACATTGAATCACTTGCAAAACACAAATAAATATACAACAACAACAACAAACACAATCATATCTAACAACATCAAAAATAGTGGTCAGTTTATGTAAGCTAGACATCTCTCAGGCTTCGAGCATTCTACCTGTACCAGGAGCCCTGTGACTGTTACAAAAGTTTACTAAATTTCAACAGTGCATTAGTCCAGTCTTGAATGGATAGAGGGGCACTTTTTCGTTTTATAACAGAAAACCTCTTTTCTGTTTGATAACAGCATTAAGGGAGTTACCCGAGGATGGCACTATGTTATCTAACAGATACAATTTTGAAATACTACTTCCAATAATGAAACTGAAACACACAAACAAAAATATTCTGAAGCAGAGCTAAAGGTAAATACAGTGAAATGGAGACCAAGTTATCCCAAAGATACAAAAACATTGTCAATGGCAAACTTTCTTCAGACCATGACAGAATAAAAAAAGTGTTTCAGTCTTGGTACAGATTTCTGTAGTATGAGACAATTTCATTATAGCAAAACAGAGGGGGGGAAATATGAAAATGTTACTTAACCTGTTGCTACATGTGCACACATGCACACACACACACACACACACACACACACACACACACACACACACACACACACACACACACACACACACACACACACACACACACACACACACACACACACACACACACACACAGAATGTGTAGGAAGAGTGTTTCCCTCCCTATGAATGACAATGAGTGGACGTGATGAGAGAGAAATATGGCACGACTGCAGGTGTGCCTCCTTCTCGTCCAGTGAGAGTGGATGCGGCTGACTGCCATCCAGTCCAACAACACTCCTGTCTGGGACACACACTGCTATTCTCATCAGTCATTTCCACAATCTGTTGATAGATCTTTATTGTAACAGTAGAGCTTTCTTCATGAGAGCTTAAAACAGAGTGAAACTGTGCTGTTGTTTGACTTGCAATTGATTGAATGAACTACACTTTGTCAGTCAAAGTATGGAGTCATGTTTCTTTGAATTGTAAATACATTCGATAAGTATAGTTTCATTATGTGAATTAATACAGTTGAATAAAGTTGATATTGAGAATGACCCTGATTTAGACCTCATTTGAGGCAGCTGTGGTTCAGTGGTAGAGTCGATCATCTCTCAACCGAAAGGTCAGGGGTTCAATCCCCAGCTCCTGCAGCCACATGTCCCATTTGTCCTTGGGCAAGACACTTCACCCCAGGTTGCTTCTGCTGCTTTGGAGGCGTATAAATATATATGAATGGAATTAGTTACTTCTGATGGTCACTTTACACAGTATCCTCTGCCATCAGTGTGTGAATGGGTGTGACCTGCAGTGTAAAAGCACTTTGAGTAGTCAGAAGACTAGAAAAGCACTATACAAGCTCAAGTCCATTTACCATTTGGTCCGAAAAATTTGGGTATTCAAACACATCCATAAATTAAAACATTAAAAAGTTTCCAAAAGTTGTATTTCCTTGGACATTTTTAAAAAAGGAGACTTTAATTTGATTGAGGCTACATTCTACCCATACATTAAGCCATTCAAACATATTTATAGATAAATAACAATTATATTGTTTGATCATAATAAGTGGATACCGGCTCATTTAATTTTACATTCAGGGTATGTCATTTATGATACTTGTCCTTAAAAACAATAACTTTTTCTTATTTTGCAGTTATAAATATTGCTGCCTTGATTCAAGTTGCATCCATTATCCAAATGGTTTACATCTTGTTTTATTTACTTATGTGCAAGTCAATGTCACAAGATTTTCTTAACATGCTTATCGCATGTCAAAGATTTGAATATAATTCCCAGAGCATTGCCTGTATGTAAGAATCTGTATGGGCTCTGTGTTCCAACTTTTGATTGGACATAAAAGAATCTAAATGAGACATGTGCAGGTACACCGAGTGAGAGCGCAGCAGTCTGTATTAAATCAAACAAAATAGGCAGACTTGACAGAATATGAAACAGTTCATGCTGTCAGATGTTTGTAAATGCACAATAACATCATTTATTGTACGTAGTAATGACAGTAATCATGTATGCACATTTTCCTTCTACCAAACTTGTCATTCACAGAGGCTGCAGGCTCATTACAGTGGGTTCTTAATCCTTCTTCAGTGGTAACGGGTGGTCTACTATTTGCATAAGCCAACTGGCCTCAGAGGGAATTACAAACTGAAGCCGGCAGCCCTTTATTGCCTGATTCATGTCAATACCTCCATCTTGTCAGCTTAGCTTCAGACATGCAGACCATTTAAGTGGAAGAGTGAGCCAGCATTAAGAGAGGATTATAGAATCTCAGAGGTTAAACATTGCCTGACCCGGTCCTTTTCAGGAGGTGGACGGATGGGATGTTTGCTTTTTGTTTTGATATCTTGTAAGTCCAGAAACTTCAACAAGTGTGTTAACTAAACAGTGAATAATGTTGCCGACTGAGATAATATCAATACATCTATTCCCACTTATGAAAAATGATTTTAAAAGCATCCCATTGGACCTTTCTGTGGACTATTAAACTGTCTTTCCAACAGGGAGCTCCTCTTACAAGTCATGGTATCAACCCCCCCCCCCCTCCCCCCCCCCCCAAATAGTAGAACGTTTGTGATTGGACAGATCCAGGCCAGCTTAGTTAAAAATGTTTTTGGGTGAGAGCACACACAAACACATCTACTAGATCAAATAAAACATGAGATTAAAGACTTGGCTACTCCATCATGACAATTATGGGAAAAGTACAAAAAGTACACAGTGTGTCATCGCATATCAAGTGGTTAGAACTTGATTAGACAGCATTGTTGGTACAAGAATGGATATATGGATAAGAAATCTCCACCAGGATTTCAAGAGTAATCGAAGAGTCCCTAGATTACTCTGCTTCCAATCCAAGAACCTCATTTCACTTCATATCTCAATAACATCCACTGTACTTTATCTCACCCTTAATTCCACCTTTTCTCCTAAACCACATACCCCCTTCATCCCTACATGTGTCAATCAGTCAGTCAAGCAGTTGGACGGGCAGGCAGGTCTGTGCACTGTCTCCCAGCATGCATAGAGCCAAGGACTGGGCCCAGCGGGGTTGAGTCATGCTGCAGGAGCATGCTACTAGATGTTAAACAGAACAGTTGCTTCCTGCTGAGTCAAACCCGCAGCTCTCATTAAGTCATTATGCCGTAATTAGCCTGCGTGTTAGCGGATAGGTGGCTTAGCAGGGGCCCTGTAGTACAATTCAACAGAAGAAATGTAACCTTCCTGGGTCCTTCAACAACAGGCCGTGGCCTGATTATGAAGGCTGATTATTGTTTTTTGATCAGTTTATTGATGCATTTTTTGCTGACTTTGACATGCTGCACTCACACTGGCTAATGCTTGAGTTTTATTTTTCCATTGTGGCAGGTTTAGGTTACAGTTACTGCAGGTCATTTTGTGCACACATTAGTGTTTGGCTCTGAGTCCAGATAAGGTTCTGGCAGTGCAACACGTCTACTCAGAGTGATGAAGAACCCCTGTGCGTGTCCGTATCCTGGCAACAGGCAAGCCTATAAATCAGTACCAAGGGAAGGAAAAAGAGGACAGGCTAAGGACAAACGAGACGGTCTTTTAAAAGAGAGCACTTTTTAAACCATACACTACACTCTCATCTCTTGTAACCAAAGGTCTTGTTAGACCACTGACTTGCACTGGCTCACTAATATAGATGAGGCCATGAC
The DNA here is from genome assembly GCF_963584025.1 of Labrus mixtus. Lineage (NCBI taxonomy): Eukaryota > Metazoa > Chordata > Actinopteri > Labriformes > Labridae > Labrus > Labrus mixtus. The sequence goes on from NC_083615.1 coordinate 11,649,020, forward strand.
CATGGGGTTATTACACCATCTTAACAATGTGATATATTTGAATTGATAAGAGCCAGGTCAGAGCAAATGATACAGGGCTTTACATTGGCAACTGCTCAAATGGGGCGCAGCAACAAATTGGTTTTGTCAATCAGTATTTGGTGCGTACAGAATGCATTTAGCAGTCTAACTTCCTCAGTTGTTTTCAGGTTGAATTCCAGAAAACTGGATTTAAAAGCAAACAGTGAATTAAGGTGCGGTTACTGACTTTTAACATCTGCGGTGTCTGAAGATTTTCACATCAGAATGACCTCTACTGTAAGTTTCTTCAATGAATGCATGATATGTTTGGGACAAGCTATGTCTTTTTTTGCAACTCATATCAGAAAGGTGTGGGAATCAAAAAGAACATCTTTTAATCCTCTCCCTTTAATTCCGGAATTGTTTCGACCTAATGCCCTTACCTGTCTGCCTGGGAAATCCCTAATTGCAACATCAGCAGATGCAACCAACATTTAGCCTCTATTTGTGGTAAGGCTGGCATGCTTCAAAGACCTGACTGGAACGAGATGTTCTGAGCTGTCAGGAACTACTGTGAGGTGTTGTCATGCGGTTTTATGATGAGCCATGACCTCAGGGGTCATTTTTCACCAACCTTAATGCAATTGCTCTGACTAAGTGTTGATGGTAAGAGGCTTCAGGGCCTGGAACTGAACCAGCGATGTGCCAGCCAAAGCAGCAGCTGCACACAGCACATGAGGAGCTGATGGCAGGTAGAGCAGGTGCTCTCCACCGAACCAAGGCTTTTATCAACCATTGCTTTTATCAAGCCTTAATGACACAACGATTATGATTGGCTGGTAATTTAGAACTTTTTATTCAGTAATGATTTCATTGAAACTTTCATCCTGATGTGGAAACGGTGCCAATCAAAAAGGTGACGAAAGCCAGACAAAGAAAGAGCCAAAAAAATATGAACGATTAATTAAACTGTGCCAGTTATCTTCATAGATCAAAGGTGAGACTGTATAAAGGGTATTTTAGAGCCCAGTGGCTATTTCTGAACAGCTTGATTTTGTTCAAAGTTTGTAAAATTTTATTATTACTAGTCTATGTAGTTCCTTCCATCCGATGAGACATGGGAGTCAACACTGCAATTATCAAACTGATGACTATCAGTTCATCCAAAAGCCTCAGAATAAACTGTGCATTATTGCGCAAATGTGCTAAAGTATGTAATGTACATCAGCACATGTATTTATAATCTGCCAATTTTAAAAGTATAGCTCTCTACTTTTCTCATTCCATAATTCAAATCATAAATCCAAGCTTTTTATATCTTTTAAGGTGAAGTGTGAAGTACTTCATACGCATGTAATTTGCCACAAACTACCTTTACTGAAGAGTAAAAAAATATGTGCAACAATGCCATCCTGGCTTCTTCACAATCACAGTAATGCTCACACACATAACAGAACAACCGCAGATTATAGACCACTTCTGCAGTAATTACTACTGGCCAGGCCTAAGGCATAATCTTGCAATTTCCTCTATGATGCCCAAAGCATGCAAGTCCAGATGGGCACTCAACTCCACATGGATCCCCATGTTCTTTTATAAACTTGGAGTGCATACTTGTGATTCTTCCGATAAGAGATTAGCCATTACTTCACGTATGCGTGTTTCAATAACAAACTCTGTTTATGTGGGTACATTTCCTTGTGACCATGACAACCTATCTTTAGTCTTTCTCCCAGGCATACATCATACACCTTGCTGCATTACCATGGAGTGCTGGATGAACCACATGACCTACAAGGTTTCTTTTTCTGGCATTCAAGATATTAAATGTATTTAATTCAAAAGTTAATATTACCACGACCGCAAGGCTATTGCCTTGCTATTCTGCAACATGCTTACATTTTTCTTTCACAGTTTCAGTACTTTTCTGTTTGCCTGAGTTGGTTTTATAATGTTTTTAACTTTTGCATTACAGATACTTTCCAGCCTTTTCTAGAGATTGTCTAGAGGTCATCCAATCAATCAATAGGACAGCCAACAATCCACGACTGTGACAATTTTAACATTACTTTGACTGTGTGGAACGTTTCCTTTGGTAAAGATCCAAGCACAGCTGTGTCATCTCCGACAAAATACTTTTTCCAGATTCACAGGGTGAAGATTGGGAAGCCTTGGCATTTGACAGCTATGGCTGTCCCAGAGCCAAAAGTGGTGTGCTCAAGGCACCAAAGCACCAACGAGGGTTGATCCAGTCATCTTATGTGGGGAAAATCAGGAACAGAACAGGTGAAAACTCTTGATGTTGAAGAAAAAAGTTAATTGAGGGATAAATCTAACATTACCTTGTAAAAAAAATCCTTGAAGGTTGAACTACACACATGGAACTTCTGTTGTGCTCCCTTGCTAAAAATGTTACATGCATGAAAAAATCTACACCCACAAAACACCAGCTCAACACCTCTTTCATTAACAGAGGAAAGTGTTACATTGGATTAATGTGATTTTGCTGCATTGCCTTAATGCTGGTTCACTTTGCAAAACTGGGAAACACCAATCGTCTTCCTTGTTCCAGTAACAACAACCGGTCATCCAGAATGAACTAATTTGCATAATCATCATAAACTGAACTACCGGCAGACGCTGAGCCTAAAACAACTGTGCAGTGTTTCCAAACTAAAGATTATGATAAAATGATGAGGACTGAAAAGAAAGAGAAGGCTGTATTGGAATGAAGTGAAGGTATTAGAGATCAAAAAAGGAAAGTAAAGGGAGTCAGATATGAAAATATTCCCTTTAGGTGCAGGGCACTGCTACTCCAAGGGTCCCCTGTATAGCTGTTTTAGGACATGCTTAAAAATGTATATCCCCGACTGTATCCAGAATGTCCCCTTCCAGCAGACTAGTAATGTTACAGCGAGAAGTTTGGTAAGAGCCAATGTGATAAAAGTCCCAGGAAAATTCACCGTAAGTGGGCGAGCGGCGGTGATGACACTTAAATCTTGTGACCGAAGGGCGCGATATTATTGCATAATGAAGCTGATTCATACTCTTTTCTCCTGGCCAGTTCACTCAGTCATTGATACTGTGATGTCCAACAGCATCATGTAGCGCTGCAATCAGTATTACCGCCCCACCCTTTTCATTTCATGTCCTGCCTCCTGAGACCTGCCTCCGCTCTCATCTGACAGTAAAAGTCTCTCACTGTGAGGTGGGTATGTGAACAGGCAAGTCGGGAAGATTTTTGGGTCAGCCTGTCCTGAAATTATCTTTTCAGGAATGTGAACCAGCTGTATTATTCTATAAATGAGTTTTAATAGAGGAATTCTGCATTAAAGATGTGCTAAGCTTTTTACAGAGTGTTTCATAAAACTTAAGACAGGGGGGAGTCCAGACTTAATTAATGAATGAATTTGTAAACATGAAATTTCAAACACTTTATTACCAATATATATAGCGCTTTATTGCACGTCTTTTGTCGCATGAAGGATTCTCAATATGGTGGATTGAATAGCTGTGATATTTCCATGTCATTGGTTTATTTTTTCCTCCAACGAGCTCTGCACAAACTATTATTCAAAAGTGAGCATCTGTAATTATAATACTGTCTCTGTCATTTAATGAGCCACTTTGGTAGAGAATTTCAAAGTTAGTAATAAAGTGAGGATGGAAAGCCAGGCCTGCACAATGAGAGCTAGACACCATACTGACACCTAGTGGTAGTGCAGGCAACTAAAGAGATCACCTCAGTCTGCCCGCATCAAGTTTATTGTAATGGATGTATTAACAGCAACACAAGAAGGTGCCTGTCAGAGATACTTAAGAATACAAGAAGTTTCATGTAGGTATGAAAAACACAAACAAAGTAGCTGCTCACTGTATGTTTGTGTTTCCCACGCTGAATTGTCAAAACAAATAGAAGGGAGGCTTGAACCAAAATATAAATTAGAGAAGAGGTGAGTGATGCTGATACAACTGAACGTGACATTGTTCTCAAAAACCACACAAAGACAAATACACATGCCTTCCTAGACTTACTGTACACACTCACACTAACATGCACACGCACAGGGAGCCTCTCAAAGCGAGACAGCAGACACTGATAATTATGCGTGTAAATTCCAGGACCCCTCTCAGCAGCTCTGCTCTGCTGGCTGCTGTTGAGAGCTGCGTCCTCATGGCCCTGCTGATGATGGTAACCCACATACAGCCAGCTTCCAGCTGCTTCCAGTACCCCTATCATACACTTTCACTGCTACGCTCAAGTGTTGGCATAACTCACTATGCGCAACATGAAGACGTACATGTGCATTTGGGTCTGTGTTGTGCTTGGACTAGAAAATTATGAGGCATGATGAAATGATGGTGATGAGGCACACAGGCATAAAATTAAAACTGATGTGCATTTCCCTTTCAATTATTTTCCTTTGTCTAAAGTTATAACTTTATTTATTCTAATGTAACTTATCCCTATACATATTGCACATTTTGTGTGTTATACTTGATTTTACTTGTATCTGCCCTATTGTACCTCAGCACAATTGTAAATGATGGTTCTCCCTCAATGTCTTTTCCGAGGATTCAAATAAAGAAGTGATGATGATAATGAAATCAAAGTGGAGAAATAGTAATGGAAATCCAATCCAAAGGGAGATAAGAAGCTTAAATTACTTCTTCATTAGTTATCTCATCTTCTAAAATAGTCACACTCAAGGTCCATGCTACCTCTTTCTCGATATTTTAGGTCAATTTAAGTTAATGCAATTTCTTTGTTTTGCTATTTGTACAAACACATTAGGTAGATTGTGCTGCTGAGATTTAAATAACCCATATTAACAAATTTGTGAAAAGAACATGTTTTTTGTATAATTTAATTAAATCTACCATTTCCTTCAATTGTGCATCTCATTCTTAGGAGCCATGTTTTGATAGTAGATTGTGACTACTTACCAAGAGACATAGACACAGATAGATAAACAAAGCATTTCCTATCATCACTTCCTTGCATCACTAAGAAATTAATTAATATAAGAGACAGGTTTTTGGTGTACTCCCAAATATTTTCATCAGTAAGTCAGATTTGGTAAATTTTCATTATATGCTGAGAACTAAACATACAGGCTATATTCACCTACACCTTTGTGAAACCTGTTGGTCAAACTTAAAACATATATTGTCAAGTGTAAATGCAACAGCTGTCTCAGCCTGAGCCTCTTAAAGGTCAACCCCTCATGAGAAATTAAAGCACTGGTAAGCAGGCGATGAACATTCGTCCAGGCATTTTCTATCAGTATACACCCACAATAATGAGGTGCCATGAAGTGACCAAGTCGACCTCTTCCTTCAATGCACATCCCATGAAGTCCATGAGGTCAGCACGACCACCACAACCACAGAGAGTTTTTTTTCCTCCATCATTTCCTCCCAGGGGAATTACAACAACATGTTTTCCTTTCTCTTCTGTATGTTTATTCTGGTAGGCATGGTGGTGCTGTGATATCTGACGTGCACTGAGCCAAGACCTACAGTATGTGAACACTTTCCTTCCTATACCTGACTGATGAATGCTTAACATGACGGTCATACGAGTGCTAGTGAACCACACCAAAGCTACACCTCTGGGCTCCTGTGCAGCACACTTAGCTGTTTCCTAAATACATAGAGAAAATGGGGCGTGACATCGGGCTGAATTCACATCTGCATCTTAAGCAGCGTGTCTGGGATGCTGAAAGGAAGAATTTATTGAACACAGCCCATGTCTGGCTGCACAGATGGCAATCACATAATGCAACTATTTTAGCATCAGAGTGGCGAGCAGGAATCAGCTGGTTTAGTCTGGGAGGTGACTAAAAGGAACGGAAGAGAGGGAAAAGGGAGCTCTGTGGTGACTTGGACTGTACCAAGCTGTCAGCATAGAGCTGGATGACAAACACAGCAGAGCAGATGAGAGGGAAGAGGAGGGTGGTGGTGGTGGTGGTGGTGGTGTGGGGAGGGGGATCTGATTCCTGTTACATCATCTGTGGCTGACAGACAGTGTGGCAGACTTATCTGTCTGTGGTCTCGGGTGGCATTCGTCTGGACAAGCAGTGAGTCACACTTTCTGTTTACCCCAACGTGAACCCACCCCTGAAGCTCCTCATTCGCCATCCAAACAGCCTCCATTCAGCAGCCGCATGAGGGCCGGTAGCAGGGTGGCTTCAACCCGCGCGTTTGCATGCCATGCCAGGAATGTGCTGTGCCCACACCTTGCTAAACCATGACACCTCTCCTGTGGTGTAAGAGCTGGTTCCCTTCGAAAAGCTCTCAGATGGAACCAGGAGAGTAAATATAGCCCTTCTACTGTAGCCGCTCTTCCTCTGAAGCAGACGTAGGTCAAACAGTGTTGAAAATACAGTGCTGCTGTTTGCTTTTGCCTCGGTGCCAAGTTTATAGGATTCACCACAAAGGACAGTGAATGAATCTAATGATATTTGGACAAGCGCAGGAAAGTGCTTGGAAAGAAAGTTTTTTAGACTTTTCAATGAAGACTTAACTGACTTACTGTGTTCACCTGTTGTGGCAAACCCCAACCAGCTGGTGCTCTAAGTCTGCTCAAACAAAAACAAACTTGCTCATTTCTTGCCAGTCTGCTCTGTTGAGGCGATTAACAAAAGGTGATCTAATTCTAGCACTGCGGATGTCAAAGGAAGAGGGAGGCTCCCACACCTTAACTGTTTTATTGTTACCACTCATGCAGCTGGTTGGAGACGATTCAACTGAGATTTGTGCTGCAGTACGATCGCAGTGTTTCCCCTAGGTTTACAGCGTTGGGGGCGGTGGGGACATGCCGGACACAAACACTTGAAGGAATCTTGGTGTTCATGTGTTACTTTTAATGGCAGCTGTCCTTTTCTATCGGAAAGGTAACCTTAAATGACTTCTTTCCCTGATTTCCGACTCTATCCATTATCCTATCCCTACAATACAGGCACAAAAAGCCCAAAATATATTTGGGGGGCGGGCAGGCCGCCCCCCTAATATAATGGTAGGGGAAACACTGGATCGTGTCCTCCGGTCGAGTCTTACCATTGCAACCATGAGTAGATTCTACAGATTTTCAGAGCTTATGCTTGAAACTTAACATTAAAGTATTGTATGTGTAGAACTACATTAAATAAAGGCTGCTAGTGTTTTGCAATGTTATATTAGCTGTATCAAAGAAACAGGGGGATACCAAATCCCTTGCTTCCCCAGCATCCCCACCCGTCTTCAAATATGTTCACTTGCTGCTAAAGAAAAAACAAGCAATTCATCACATAAATAGTAAATTGTGGCTTTGAACATTAGTATACAAAACGATGAGCTACACCAACTTTGTCTATAATTGAATACAAAGAAACATTCCAATGGCTGGGCGACCAGAACCGAAAACGAACCGAAAACTGAGGCCAAAAAAATGAGTTACATACTGAACCGTAGGCTGACTGTATTGTTGTACCTCTAGAACAGATATGAGAGGTGTTTCTATCTTTTGATGGAACTATCCACAAGAGGAGCGGCAAGTATATATCCTCTAACTGTCAGTACAATAATGCAATGAAACAGTAGGGAAAGCATTTCATCAAAAAATAAGAAGTTAGCTGAACTTAAATGTTTCTATATGGTCCTCAGTGTTGCTTGCGTTGCTTTCTGCAGTAGCTACTTGGCAGGGGCTCAAGTGACCCCCCATGAGCAAGTTCAACATTAACCAATGATGACAACATCCTCAACTAGTCAGGAAGCCCCATCAGTGGGACACAAACTCAGATTAGTGGCTCATCCCCGGTGAAAAGAGCTCCTGGCATTTTGCCCTGGCTTCCAAATCTAAACCAGGAGCGCTCTCATGAGAATGATGGGGGCTTGACTGCCTTGTGTTTGCCCCCACTTCCACCACTCCCAGGCAACTGGTTCATCCATATCCTTATTTTATTCTCTTTCTCACTGTGTGTTTGTCTCTTTAATTAATCTAGATATCTAAATCGGTTTACAGTGACTTAAGGTTGCAGAAGGGATGGTGGAGGATCACATTGATTTTTTTTTTTTTAACTGCAGTTTGGAAATCTTCCAAGTACACCAAAAATGTCTCTTCATTGACTGGGATCCGAGATTTTAAAACAGAAATCTGTGCAACGGCATTATCTCAAATATCTGCTTCTTCACGTTTGAACGAGAAAAACCACAGAACAGCTAACACGAGAATGATAGAGCCAATCAAGGAAACCAGGCTTTGCATTTATTAAAGGAAGCCCAACAAAGGCCATGGACTCATGCCGTGGGGATGAGGCCACACTTCCAGTAGAGCAAGACTAATCATGAATGCAAATAAGCACAATGAAAGCAATGAGAGCAAGAGAGGTGCTGCGACATCCTTTGGTAAACCTCTGGGAAACAGCTCTTGGCACGTCTCAGGGGGTTCTACTTATCATTTAAAGAGAGACTGAAACACACTAACTGCTGAGACAATGATGTATTCCCACCATGCAGACAGAGAGGGAGAGGGTAATTGAAACCGAGAGAACAAGAGATTAGCAGATAACGCTTGCAAAAGGCAACGTAATCATCTCAGCTAATTTGTTCGCTGCAGTTTGAGGCAACCAGATCCACTCATTAGCAAAGAAAAGCAGAGCGTACTGTAGAGATGTACACACCATAAGGAAAGATGTTACTGGTCTTTAACAAAATGCTTTGGGGGGATGAGTATGCTGTGAGGAAGAAATCTTCATGCCCTATGTGACAGGTTTATTGGGATTGATCATGTTTGAGTTGTGTGGTGAAAGCTCTAGAGGGGTATCACTAACTCGAGTCTTGCTGGAAACTGATATTTCTACATCTCATGCTAAGCTGAACACGCCGAGCCGGCATTTCTCTTTACTACTTTAGATAGTTAAATGCCATTCTATGCAATAACTGTAAACTGCTTATACCACAGACAACAAACAGATACACAATAAAAAGTGTATAAATAGATGACAGAAGTAAACTGAGATCAAACTGAACATAGCTATTGACCAAAATTGTATAATTTAAATGTATAAACAAAATTATCTGTGTATCAAGTTGATTATGTATATATCCATAATTATCTGATTCAGATATTTGTTTACGTACATAGAGATCAGATACAGGTTTAAATGGCTCTACCAACCATAGTTGAAATTGTAAATCAATAGTTAGAGATTTCGAGAAGTACACAATGCCTTCCTGGCGCAGAGTTGAACCATTCAGAGCCACGGCTATGGAACGTGGAAGAGTGTGCCAGTTCACACTGAAACATAAGCAAATACTCAATGAATGAGCCAGCTTCCAGGAAAAGCCAGAGCCCAGTGGAGATAGCTGCTAATCTGAGCATGAAGCAGAAACCCAAACAGAGGGCAACCGCAGGGCAGGCCACCCGAGCACGACAGCCAAATGCATCAGACACCTTCGGGTGATACCAAACCGCAGGACGCACAAAAAGGCTGGGAGCCATGGCGCAAGCTGAGCAGCTGTAACCCACCGTTGAAATAACTGACCACATAGAAAACGTTGGTGATGAACACCCATTCCACCACTGACTTTAGGGAACTCTATACATTACACTTTAAACATGCAATGGAAGATGTGCACAGGAGTCAATGGCTCTCAACACAGCTGATTGACATTCAGGAAGATTTTCAATATACAAAATTTCAATGGTATTAAATAGTCTTGCAAAAACAGGGGAAAACAGAGGTTATTAAAGAATGTTTTGCCAAATGAAACAGAGCATTCAGAAAGGAAACCACATCATATTGAGTTGGAATTTGTGGTAATATAGTTAATCGTCAACATTTTGTCGCTGGATAAAACTTGTTGGGATTTGATGTTTAATGCCCAAAATATTCACTGTTAAAGTTATGGCTTAAAACGGTCAAGTCCACTACTTTGAGACCTTTTGACGAGGGATATATGCTACCATGACAAAAACTGCCATCCCTTTGTGCCAAGCAGGACTTGGTTTTTGCCTGTTCTCTCATCATGAAAACATGTGTCCTACGAAAGAAAAAACCCATGAACACTTCTGTTCTGCCAGCATTTAACCACCAGATATAGTAGGGTTAATGTTTTTGGGGTGTTTTGTTGGCAAACGACACCAGATTTCAAAAGCATAATTTACCCTTCTTTGCATAAAGGAAACATTTTTCAAATGGAATTCTTTGCCAATTTTCAAGTCTATATCTGTCTAGTTGTAGTATGACGTTATTTCAGATGTCATCTGTATCTCTAGACCGTTGATTAGTGTGGATGCTAAATCTTTGGATTTTCCAGCACCAGCATGAGCACCATAAGGAAAAAGTCTGTGAAAACTATTTTAGCTTGAATTACTTGTCTCTGTTTGAATTGCAAACTACCTACAGGACTATGGCATCCCAATATATGAATGCAGAAGGTTTTTGGTTGAGGATACTTTATGCTTAATGGATATGCAGCCACATTGAGTTCAGCTTGTAGATAAGGTCTTTTCTGTACTGTGTCAACTTCATCAAAAAGAGTAAAGTTGTTCAATGTGGCAGCTTGTTTTCCATTTCTCTCGAGTATATTACATGCATTAATGATACACTGTCCAATGGTTAACAGAACCTAGTGAAGGTGTATGACATACAGCAGGGGTCCCCAACCACCAGGTCTCGGGCTAGTACTGGGCCTTGGGTCATTTCAAACCAGGCCATGATCACCCAGTTGAAAGCAAGAGGGTGGATGTAATCGCTGTATAAGTACAGCTTTGTGTTTTGTTGTTTATTTTAATGAAATTTGTTATTACATATCACAAGGCAAATCATTTTTATTTATTTATTTTATAAAACAGCACAGCTGCAACGCGGACTCCTGTCCTGTGCTTGTTTTATGCTTTATGTGGTTTCTAATTCTCTTGTAACTGCAGGACAGTCCAAGACAAATTTCCCTTTGGGGACTATAAAGTATATCTTATCTTATCTTATGCAGCCCAGGCAGGGTGATCGGTCACTATAAGTTAGTATCTTGTCTGGAGGAAACACGGAAGAAGCAGACGATATAATCAAGTTCTTTTATTGTGGCTGCTGAAAAAAGGCTCACAGACAGGACAGTGGAGACACCCTCCACTCATTCAGCTCTGACGGCCACCAAAACAAGACTCTGCAGCAGACTGGATGTTAGAAACATAACACCACACTGAGAACACACTTTGATCTTCGTCTCAGGAAAACAGGCTCAGGGCTTACACTGATGGTGAGTTAAGCTTTGATTTTCAATGTTTAGTAGTTCAGGCTTCATTATGCTGTTACTTCACTTATATCTTAACATGACACTAGTAGATGATTGCTGTAAGTTGTGTAGGTCTTTGGGGTCCTGGTAGTTTCTCCCTGGTCAATGCAGTGGTAAATCAAGGGTCCCAAGGCAGAAGCCTTCACCATCTCCAGGCAAAACCAATATAACTTACTTAATAAAGAAAAAAACATGTACTGCATCCTATCTGAAGTCTGCTACTTCAAAGTCCATGAAACCTTACACAAGTTCAATCATTGGGGCTATTTTGCAGAAGAGCAATCATTTTAATCATGGAAAACTTGTAAACCACTTAGCAACATAAAAACTCACCCCATGAACAAAAACATAGCACTATTAGTTCACTACACTACCAATAAGCAGAACAAAAACAAAAGCTGAGTTGGAAACTTCTCCCAAAATACATTTTCTTCCTGTCTTAGAGAATATATGGACAAATGATGCAGCCTCTCTGGTGTTTTAATCAAAAATGTATCATCTCAAGGCAAATTATTACTGGAACTATGACCTATAGTGCCTTTTATAATATCTTTGCATGTTGCATTGCAACAAAACAAACAAAACTGCAAAAACATATTCTTCTTTAGAAACCAAAATGATTATGGACATTCATAAGTCACTCAGGGGAATACTCCCTTCAGCAAAGTCCAACAGTGTCTGGGGATTCCTTTCATAGGGAAACGGACGATTATTGAGGAGGCCAAAAAGTCCTCTCACACTACCGTAATTCAAATTGACAGGAAAACAATAACAGTGTGGTTCTTTCACAAACAAGCGGAAAACACGAATGTGGGCTTTCCCTATATTTTTGTTTGTGGAAAAGCCTGTTTGTCCTCAATATGTCACATTCTCAACCATCAGTGGCACAACACACCACATGGCCTTGACCTAATGTTGTGGGTTTCCTCTTCCGTGAAGCCAAGAATATTTCACCAGCTTATTTCACTCCACCATGTGCTGCATTGATAAGTTTCTGAGAGCAATTCTTGTGGAATGTTAAATTAAAAGAAGAATAGAATATCTTTTGGGTTGATTTCTTAAAATGATGCTTTCTAGCAAGCGCACACACCCACAACTACTACAAAAATTGCATCCAAAGATAACCCCGCCCACGTGAGCACCACATGAGAAAATAATATGGTAAACAGGAAACATGGGCGTAAGAATGCCAAATGCATTCTGTAGTTAAAGCTCCAATCTCTCCTCAGCACAGAAGCACTCTGGGAAAGATTGTTAAAACAGCCTGAAGAATATGGCTTTGGAAATAAACCAACACAAAGCTCAGTTGTCATTTTTACATTTAAGGTGGCTTGATCGATTCACGACATGAACTTATTCACGTATTCACTAACATGAAAGAAAACACTCCAACTTAAAGTTTCTGCTTTGATTGCGGCAGGGTGAATTGACTCTATCCTAGTCTAACAATTGAGAACAACAGATAGAACATGCCTGCAACTTTACTGACATTGTGGATTATTTGGGGTAATTTTGTTCATATGTTACAATCCTGGATTTTTCAATTATGCAAGGTGGGGATCAATTATGAGCCATTTCCGTTTTGCGTTCTCGTACTTGTGTTCATGAGCAATTGCACCGTGCCAAGACACAACTCTTCCCACCATGACAGGAACAAGAAAGTGTAGTCAAAAAACTGGACTGTACAGATCGCCTATAGTGAGAGTACTTAGTTTTGTTTGAATAAAAATACAGTCCTTGAACTTTCCTTCACCATGAATTTCTGCTTGAAATGCTGGATACCTTAGCGGTGATATTGTGGGCTCCATGTACAGAGGATATAGTCCTGTAGCAGCGTCTGTGGGTTCAAATCTGACCTCGGTATTTTTCAACACATCATCCCCCACTCTCTCCCCCCCAGCATTTCCTCTCTCTTCAGCTGTCCTATCCAATAAAGGTACCCTCCCCAACAACAACAAAAACATATATAAAAGAAAAAAAACCTGCTAAGCTGTATACTGTACCAACCTCAGGGCTGTTGATGTTTTAATTTAAATGTCAATGCACAATTCCATGTCACTAGCTAGCTCCCTTCTGTGCACATCTTGACTCAAAATTACATCAGAAGCAGGTCGTGTCAGCACACATTGCATGGATGTTTTGGTTCAACTTTTGTACAATGAAAGGAGATGGACACACATTGTCCATATTATAGTCCTATAAATGATGTGCCAATAATTGACAGTAGATACATAGATGTGGAGTTTGTGAGCTCAGTAAAGACCATAAAGAAGGCTAATTTTCCTCATTATTGTCTGCAGCTGTCTGATCGAGTCACTGGCTCTGTAGATTGGCAAGTGGGCAGCATTTCTAGCAGACCTTGGCACTCTGCCAGCTCTCAGTTCCTGTCATTATTTGTGCTTTGTGTCTTAGTGATGGCCACATACACAGAATGAATAGGCAACTCTTTTCTATGAAAGTAATACCCTCATCAAGTGGGCTCCTGTCAGCAATGTTGCCTCTGTGCCTGACTAAGCTTCATGCTTCAAGACAGCTCAGAGAGTGAGGGCCAAAGGCTGGAATTTTAATTGTGTCACAGGAATCAATTGGTTAGCCATCCAAACAAGCAGGCGTAGAACAGCTTTCCATTAAAGATGATGAGCAGATAGAAAGGAGGGATCCAGGAAATGTTGCCATAAATGAATCCTGGATACGTTTTTCAATGCTGAAATGGACTACAAAGGGTGGACTACAAAGAGGAGTGGACTTGAAAGGAGAGTTTAGACGACGGATGAAAGGGGATTGGCGGATACTTGTGAAAAGGAAAGATGCATCCTTTCTAGTCTCAGGGAGATTAGACGTTGCTTTAAAGTGACAAAACACCTTATTAACCTCCGCCTGACCTCTGGGGATTGGCCTTTGACTTGTGGCCCTGACACTGCTGCACCTCACTCCGGTTGGGAGTCACCAGCATGAGTCTTTTCATTATGACTACCGTGGGTTACAAAAAAAATGCCAAAAAGAAAGAGAGAATGCTAGGATTGTCTGGGTGCATGTGAGGCAGACGATGGAGGGACATAAGTATAAAGTGATGACCCAGAGAGGAGAGTTTAATTAGAGACACAGCACCTCTGGTAATCCACTCTCCCTATTCACAAAAAGAACAGGGGTGGGAGGCATGGGCAGGGTGAGATGAGACATTTTTAACACGAGGTCAGAGAAACTTTGGCTTAGAACACTGGCCTTTATCAAATCCACAGGCAAATCCGCAGATTAAGTCTATTCCATTGTTTTCAGGAAGTCCGCTCCCACCGACCCAGAATGCAGGAGGCGGATTTAGGAACTTTGCAAGAGCTCCAAGCCACTGAAATAGATGGCAGGGTGTGTTTGTGTGTTCACGTGTAACCGTGTGTGAGTGTGTGTGTGTCAGTGTGAGCATGGGGGGATGACACAGAGAGGAAGGGGTTTTCAGGAAGGCTTGGGCTCGAAAGTGAAGCTCTAACCAGAACATTCCAATGATCGCTCATGACTTTCTGGCCACCAAAAGCAGAGCAGATGGATGGCGGGCTGCTTTCCCGCTGTGACCTCTCCATTGATAATATGTACTTTGGAAACTGTCATCCTTCATGGTTTCATTAAACCTTTTGTGATATTTACACGGCCTGCTGAGCTGTTCTCTATACAGAGTCAATTTGGTCAAAATATGAAATTCTCCCCTTAAATAAACACTATGCTTTCTTCCGTGCAGGGTCACTTAACCACAACCAAAGTCACTGGCATTTGATATAGCGCTTTGGTCAAAACACTTGTGGACAGCAACAAACTTCAGCCCAGAACTATGTATCAAATATTCTTTCACAAAATTTCAACAAAACCCGACTCGTTTCTCCTTCTCTTTACCTGTTACTTGTCATACTGTGTCTCCAGCACTATGCTTCCTGTGCTATTCAACCTGGGGAAATGGGGCATTGGAGTGATGACATGAAGAAAGAATCACTTGCAGGCAGTGAATATGTCTCAGCACACTCCTGCAACTATTTAAAGTAAGCCTCTTTCAACTCCGAAACCAGGATGGAGGAGAGAAAACACATTAGCGAAATAGGCAGAAAGCCTAGACACAAAAGGCAAATGATTTATTATAGCTTTCAGCAGAAATACCTGCAGAGGAGTGCGTGCCCTCAGGTGCTTTTCTGGCAGAGTATAGATGAGGATAAGAGAGTCAGTGATGAAAGATGCTCTGGAATGAGGAGCCAGGGAGTCTTTGGCATGAGGTAGGCAGAGAAGATGTTGGTACCTCTTTATGCAGGCGGGGATTTCAGAGAGAGCTGAAGGAAGGGTGCTCAAGCTGCTGAAGGGTAGCTGGAAAGCATTACTTTCCAGAGGGGTCTCAGTTGGTTTCTAAATCATCAGGAGGCCCATTAAAACCATCAAAAGAGCATGTTCTAATAAGCAAAGTGTATGTAGACATTTCCAACCACCTTTGGCTAGTTTAGTGGCTCACAATATGGACGCCAACTGAAGAACAGGGCACACAGAGGTTTGATTAAGGCGCTTGATTGTGCATAGGTGTGTTTTGGACATAACATAATACATTCAAACACAGGTGCACTTGCCTATATTGCCATTACATGATGGTTTTAAAGAGCCCATATTATGCCCTTTTTGGGGTTCGTATATTTAATCTATGTACCTACTTTTGTACGTTCACAATAGCTAAAGTTCGAAAAAAGTGTCTGTTTTCATGTACTGCTCCTCCTTGCTCCCTCTACGCTCTGAGTCCGTCAGCTACGCTCTGCTGAGCCCCCACTGTTAGACCCCACGTGGGCCAAGTCTGCTCTGATTGGTCTGCCGATCCGCTCTGTCGTTATTGGTCAGTTGCTCAGCCCGCGTCTCGGACATTTCAATATGAGCTGCTGGACTTGCCAGCTGAACGAGCCAATGGGCTTAGATCAGTGATATCACACTGACAATGACGCCGCACTGACAAATTTTTATCGAGGGGGGCTAGAACTGAGCGTTACATGCAGCTAATGCTACAGCTAACAGGAGGACGTAGGAGAAGCCGCGTTTCCGCAGACTTTGAATTTTTGCCCATAGATGTGCCTAAACATGCACAGGACACTTGGAAAACACACTAAATGGCAAATAACACCAGAAAAAGCATAATATGGGACCTTTAAAGTCTTCATTCTTTGATTGACTGGGCTCTAGCTGGCTCATGTAACTTCTAACTTCCATTGTGCTGGTGAAACAACAGAGCATACACTGGAAAAAATGATGTTGGTCGTAGATTTAGGTTACTTCCACCCAAGCATTCCCACAGCATTGGAAATAATCAGCGCCATTCCAAATTAAGAGAAACGCTGTGTACATTTAGTCACAAAGAACAAAAGGGTAACTACATTAATGATCAAAATCTTAGGACAGCAACGTCTAAAGCACAGAGGTGTTAAAAGGGGAAGAAATTGTTCTGCCCTTGTCCGCCATTGGAGGTGGTAACAGAGACGTAACACTGGAAAGAAGAAGGCAGAGCCAGCAGGGTGGAACAGTGAGTCTTTAGCCGTTTTCACATATGCACTCCGGATAATATCTAGATATTTACAGGAGGACTTCTCCGGAGATTCTCCCGAACTAGCCGTTCACATATGCTCCTCACAGCGAGGGACTTTCCCTGTCAGAGGGGAGGGGGGGCGGGGAATTTCCCGACATAAGACGTGACGTACATAAACGGAAGTAGCGGCCAAAGCAACAGAGTCCGCTACACGACGCTATAATGAGAATATTTTCCTTTATATCAATGCTATGTGTAATCCAATGGAATGACAACATCCACAAAAGAGAGGAGAACAACATACTGACGAACAGAAAACATAATGCAGCCGTTTAATTACGTGCACGGAGATCGTAGTGGTCACGTGCAGACACTTTAGCCGGTCACTATATAAACGTCATTCTCTTTCCATTGGCTCGAATTGAAAATCTCCGGAGTATTTTCGGCCACGTTCAGACATCAGCTCACTCCGGATAAACTCCGGGTAAACTCCAGGTAAAGTCTGTGCAAAAAATGCGGCTGTTTGCGTTCACACATAGCCTAAAGATCCTCCGGGTAGCCAAACCTCCGGAGTTTTTCAGGAGATTTCCGTATGTGTGAGAAGGGTTTTTGAGTATGTGTAAGTGAAGCTCCGAATGAGTGTTTACATGTTATGCCTCTTGAGTTTCTGCAAAACAGGGACACCAATGTTATGCCATTGTGGACGCAATATGTAAGCCTGAGGGGTAATAACGATGGAACTCGGTTACAACGCTGTGGAAGAATCGCAATGTGTGAAGGGTTTGAGACTTGACTTTACTTATCATGATGCTATAACATCCCGGGCCCAAAGTTTTCTTTTGATTTCCGGTTGAAAATAAAAAGCTTGCTGGCTAGCTGAAGACACGTGAAGAGTCTTTCTAGCAACAACAAATGAATGACTGTCTTCCTGTGAAGTAATTGTTTTAATGATATTAGTCAACATATGTCTAAATCAAACTGATCAAAAAAAAAGAGCTTAGGTGGAGGAGACAAAAGAGCAAATGGTTATGTTCAAGCTAAGATGTGTCAAAAAATAATCTGTAAGACTTGTTGTAGTTAGCATTAGCTTTCTAGTCTTTCTATTCAGAACAAGCTGCAGTTTGATGATCCGATATGATCAATCCTGTTTGTTTATCAAAGAGCACTGGCGCCACTGTTCTGTTTGAATCAATGGACAAATACATATTTGCACACTGCTCTGTAAAGCAGATTTTGGCCACTGAGTAAACTGGATGAGATCAAACAGTTTTTATGAACCGCTGCCATCAGACATGCGTCAGAGCCGAAGCCGAATAGTCAGCCCACTGACGGCTTTGAGGACAGTTTTTACGTAATGGAGCCAGCCAAAAACCTAAGGAACCATTTTTAGACATATTGCACATTGTTCAGTTCACTGTAGCCTATGAAGATACCCACTGCTGAGTCAGATGTTCCCAGCGCTAGGTATCTTCATTTAGCTTGTGGACACTTGACAGATATCTTCCATGTTTATAGGATCTCTTTTGTTGTCCTTGGCAACATGTGGCCATCCTCCTCCATTCTAAATGATGTCAAATTTGAGACATTGCATGGTCTCTTTTATTCTTTGGAAATATGGGAACTCATTACCAGCCCCAGCCACTTCAGGATTTAGACAAAACAAAAACAAAACGAAAAAAAACAACACATTTTGGTGTTTCTCAGAAGAAGCAAATTTGTAACAGTTCAGTTGTCATCACAGGATCATTAAACGTCAAGTGGCAAAGCTAGTAAATGGGAATGAGTTTATTTTATTCTATTTTTGTCAAATTACTGTTTTCATGGTCATAATGACTTCCCCACTCCTCTTGATAACAGATTATTTTTTAACACTTTAGCTCCTCAAATTTTGTTGATAGTCATATAGAACATGTAATTCAACAGAGCAACAAAAAAAAACTGAAAAGCTTACAGTTAGAGATAGGGGAGGGATGCATTGGATGAATGAATATGTTTGACACGTAGATAATGTGGTGTTTTTTCACATATTCTCTTAGAAGTTGCAAACACAACATAAAAAGCCAGTTTTATGTAAATAATAAAAAAAATACACAACAAAGAAAAATTCTAAAACTACCTGCTTTTTCACCTTCACACACCTTACAAACACTGTTTAAAAGACAGTGAATGTTTGATGGTGTCAGTGTAACAAGTGTGAATAAGAGCTCTTGTATTTATCAAAAACACTTATCAACAGTGACACCAAAGGGAGCAGTAATAAAGAGAATATTGTTGTACGATTCAGTTTGTCCTGGTTTCCATTTAGACTTCACCCTGGATTTCTCCTCTGACTCTTCATGAATAATGTTATGCTTGTCTTGATCAGTGCACAGCATTTCATCCAAATGTTGCACACTGCTGCTTACATGATCAACACTAATTTTATTGATGGTTCTGTTTTGGTTCAGGCGCATGCAGGAATTCATGCTGTGGCTGGTTTTGGGGGGTTGCCTTGTGACACAGCTGCAATCATAAGCCTCATGTTGCTGTGGTTGGCTGTATTTACCAAGTTATTCAATACATTTTTTGCGTCTTTTCAAACATTCAGACAAAAAAATATATATATTTTTTGGTGGACATAACTTATGTGTGGTGTAGAGTACTTGTATGTGTTATTAATTTTCAGAAATGTTCCCATTTTTTTTCACTTGAAGCCTTTAGAAATTTAGTTTGAAATGGGGAAAAATGCATATCAGTCTATTATTCACCATCCACAGAAATTTAAGTGCAAATAAACATCCATAACTATTAGAAAAGCCACAAAACACTGTGTTGTTTTTACTCATCTGCACAGCAAGAGTGCATGAAACAATCAGTGTATTGAGCAATAAACAGTATGTTTATGTACAGTTCTCATAATCAGTTTTATTAAATGATCTTTTCAACAGGTCTGTGGTGAGTGATTAGTTACAGAATGCACCATCATTGTTAGCAGTTAGATTTCCGTGCAATGTCACCTTACATGACCCCTTTTGTGCTCAAAGCCATGCATGCAACGCCATAATACAGTTATGAGGTGTTATCTAGTGCTAAACTGCCCTTAACTTCAGCTGCTTAAACTCAACAGCCACGGGCAATAATAGATCATCTAAGAAAGACAATCAGGGTCATCACTCTCAACAGCACATCCATCAGTTATTACTGTAAATACTTGCCCAATAACAACACGGAGACAATGCTCGATTTATGCCCAATTCAAAATCCACTATCAGAAAAAATGACAAATGACAATAGCACAAATTTAGATTGAAACAAGTTTCATAAACTTCTCAGATGCTATTATGTATATGAGACCCTATATTATATCAGTCAAAGGCTTCTTAGAATCTTCTGACGGCTTTAATGGTTCATGAAGAAAGTGTGAGACTGGTAGAGAATTGTAACAGTGCAATATTGAATCATCAGAAATGGATTTCTGCAGGCCTAGCTTCGAGAACACTCTCTTTACAATTTAGGAAGATGGCATCAATTGTTGTATTGCAGTGAAACTTAGCCAAACAGAGCTGCCCACAACACAAAGTTTTTGGTCAGGTTGATTAAACAGACCTGGGTTTTTGTCTGGGTTTTGCCATCGTGTCATCGATGCCAAGTTAGTCATTTGTGATGTCTGCAGTTGTGTCTGTGTATTTTCACAATGTAAATCCTCGATGGAGAAAGGTTCAAACACTGCTGGGATGAAAATAAACAGGACTTTAATTGCTTGCAAAAATGTTCTCCTCTCATGTAGTAAATAAGCCTCAGTGTCTCCTTTCCTTTGTTCAATCTTTCAGCTCATTCACAAGATCCCACATTCAAATCCAAAATCACGTCTACCCAGTGTCAGCTGCTGCCTTAATTCTAAAAACGCCACTGAAGGAAAAGCAAATATTTAACCGAAACTTAAAAATAATTTTCCACCTCACTAAGAGGACCACACAGACACACACACACAACCAACACAAATGCATGCATGCGTGTTGAGTGCAAAGCTGTTCCTCTCTCCTTCATACACCTCTCTCACACACACACACACACACACACACACACACCACACACACACACACACTAAGTTCTGCTTTTCTTCAAAGCCACATCCTGAATCTCCTTCCTCGGGGAGAAGATTTACACTGTGGTTGTCCTTCAGGTACACCATAAGAGCTCAGTGTTAAACCCTCTACACTTACAACCCCCTGATTTTGGACTATAGGTTTACAGCCAAATTGAAACCATGGAAAGTAAGGAAAAAGTGGAAGTATAAAATCATATCAGTGCATTCACAGAAATGTGAAACTTCCATCTACAGTGGAGAGACATATTTCTTTAAGACACAAAAAACATGACACATGGGCTAAAAAAGCATTTAAAAAGTTCCTAAGCCTCTATAGTATTTTTACAATTTGTACATTCCTGGGCTTAGCTCCACTTAGGGTCTCAGGCGCAGGTTAATGGGATCTTGAAGAGGACAGTCAAGGCCAGGGTGCTGGAGGAAGCAGTGGGAGGAAGAGGGGTTAATCCAAGTGCTGCACATGATCCAGGTTAACTATATTGTCTTGGCCTCTCTCATTGTGGCTTAAGTCAGCTGTGTAAGCAAAATTTATAGAGTGAAAAAAGGGCCATAGCCTTGGTTGGTACACATGTCCAATGAATGTCTGGTAATGTGAAGCGTTTACTGACTATATTCAAACCATAATAACTTCCTGCAACACTTACTTGTTTGTAGTAGTATGATTTTAAAGTTAATGTGAACTTGCGAGAACCAAAATAGTAACTTTATAGAATCCACAGATGTTTGCTGTTGAAACATGGTAAATTACAAGACTAACATATAATTATCCCTTAATTTAATGATGTTTATAGGTTTTCAATGTGGTGAGTCCTCTGGACCCACAGGTGGTAATTTGAGTGAGTCAGGTGGAAACCAAATGAGGCCCTGAATAATTTTGTATTTATTAAGAAATTAACAATTTGAATAATTGTACAACTGAAAAAAGTACAATTCTCAATTTTAAGCCTGTATTGTTGTAAAAATAAATGTGAACTGTTCAATTAAATTCGGTAGAACACAAAACTCTAAAGCCGTTTTCACATATTCACTACGGAAAATATCTCCGGAAAAATAGCACCGGAGATTCTCCCGACCTGGCTGTTCACGTATGCACCTCACAGCGGGAGACTATCCCTGTCAGAGGGAGGGGGGGTCTCCTGAGGTAAGACGTGACGTAAAAAAACAACGCAGAAGTAGCGGATGAAGCAACAGAGACACAACGCTATAATGACAATATTTGCCTTTATAACAATGCTACGTGTAGTCCAACGGAATGACAATATCAACAAAAGAGCGGAGAACAACATACTGACAAACAGAAAACGTAATGCAGCCGTTTACTTGCAGGGAGATCGTAGTGGTCGCGTGCAGACACTTTATGCACCGTGCGTCAGTCACAGTATAGAAACTGTTGAATAGGCCTGCACGATACTGTATGAGGAAAATATGCCATGTGCAATAACAGTGTTCAACATTGCAATGATGACATTAATGCGATAAATAAACCCTGGTCTATCCTGGATTTTTCCCTTCTGTTTTACCCGACTGGGAACCTTGGATCCATGAAGGATTCAGTGTCCAGAAGTTCTTGTGTTGCTGGTCCATCATACTTTGATGCGTTGTCACTACCTGGAGCTTGCATATACGGAGCCTTGGTCTGTTGAAGGTGGCAATGCTGTTTGGGCTGGGATGGTCATGTGGTCTGGTCAATTAGTTATGATATAACAAGTTCAACCCCTGTGATGTCCTGGTTCTTGTTGCCCAACAGTCTACATGGTTGGATTGTGGGGACCAATAGTAGGGTAGGTAGGGCATGTAGTATTGGCGTCGCACTACCTTGCTAGCTAGCATAAACAAAGCCTTGATCTGTTGAAGTTGCGTTGGCAACTAAGGGCCATATTGTAGGTTATGTAACTTATCAGTAGGATATAAGGGCATAATCGGGATGAGGGGTATCTTCACTGAGCGCTTATCCTTCCATTGGGGCACAAGTATCTTGTGTTTATTTCAAATACTGTAATCTTCCTATTTAGCTAGAAGCGATGTCCTCAAGAGATGAAGGACTGGTATCAAATAGGAAATACTCAAATAGATTTTCCCAGAAAGAACATCAGTTAATTCTTGTAAGGGATGTAATGTCAGATTTACAGACTCCGGCATATCCAGGTCATCTTTTGCCTCAAACCTCACCTGGTTGGGCAATCTGTAATGGATGAGTGCTCTGGAAGGCTGTGCACCGTCTGTGCTTGTTTTAGTGCCGTCTTCCTGCTGTGCGAGATAAGTCCAACCAACTTTCTGCAAACACCAGCAGCATGTGCAATGACTTCTTAAAAGACAAGGAGTTGTAAGTAACTGCATTATAGCAATTTTGTTATGACAATAAGTGATAATCCTGATGCTTTATAATTTAATAAATATTACAAGGTAATAATCTAAGGACATAGTAAACTGGATCTAAAATAAAGTAACTCATGACACTTCTAGAAAGACTACCAATATGACATTTGTTAGATTATCTTTTATGCACAATTTCAATAAACCAAACCACAAGACAAGGGTTTTCAGGCTTCCCCTGAGACCTTGGCGCCCCTCTGTGGACGCACGGAAAAATGCAAGAAAGCAGCGTCATGTACAATTGTTTCCTAACCCTAACCCAAACTGAGAGCCATTAAATTAGATTACTCAATTGTCAATTTGACAGTAAGATTGCACATTCTAAATATTTCAGAATTAGCTTAAAATCTTGTTTCAGAGATAACCAAACAGTGGGGAAATGCTAAGATTATTATTCTCATTTCATCATGATCGCATTGTGTTTTTTTACGTTACAGCTCCACATCAGTTATATTCAGACAGTTGCATAAAAGCTACAACATGCTTTCCATCATAAAATAACTTAATATGATGTTACAGCCCGAATGAATTCATGGTTTGATACAAATCAAATAAAAATAACAAGCAAGATCATTAATTCATGCTTACCAATTGCAAGATTCAGCCTACGGCCAAAACACTGCAGTCTGACCTTGCACTTCAGTGCGGTGGCCTTCACAGTGTTCGACCCGTTGTCAGTGGTGATGAAAACCAGCTGGCCCTCCCATTAATGCCGAGAAAGAACGAGAGAGTGTACAGTGAGGCTAATGTATGGGTCTGAGGTCTGAATAGACCAAAGGTGCTATAGCATAGTTGTCAACTGGCCCAGTTCCGATTCCACTGTCTCCCGTCATGTGTCATACATTTTTGGAAGAGTGACTTAAGAAAAACTGCTTCACGATGGGATCCGATATCTAGACTCACAAAACTATCTTTGATAACTGTTTATCGGCATCATGTCCTCAGACAAACGGCCCACGAAATGGATCTCTGTTGATGTACGCTAGGTTCTTTTTTCTGTTAATGGGTGTGCGTTTTCTCCGGGTGAGATCCATTTCAAGCAGAACTTAAGCCCTGCTGTGTGTTAAATTATGGTCTAGTTTTTGGTAAGCATGCCAGAGTCGCTATGCAAGCTTACTCCATCTGTGATGTAAACAAATACCAAGATGTTGATCCTCCATTCCCCCTCGCTGTGCAACAGATTTCATTCTTCCCCTCTTTCAAGTCTGTGGCTTTAGATGTCTGTTTTTAATTGTACCATTTTCTTACTTTTGTCTTCTTCTATTGCACAGAATTGCCCTGCAATTGATAAACGGTGAGAGTGCTGGTCTGCAGTAGGAGACCTTCAGATGTGCGCAGTTGAAGAGAGAGGCAGAGATACTCTGTGAGAAAAAGTTTTACCCCAACCAGGAAGTCTTTCCGAATTATCCGGATCAGATTAGTCCCTTCCAATCTGATCAGGCTTTATTTCGATTATTTTGGTCCATGTAAAAATAGCTAGTGTTAAATTAATTTGGATTGTACAGTACTCTGAACCTGGCCAGTCCCAATATAATGGTAGGGGAAACACTGAATAGTGTTCTTACACAATATGAACTAAGTATTAATGTTATTCTAAAAAAAGTGTGCATGTAATTGTAACCAAACATAAATACATTATACATTGTAAATAAAAGTTTTTGGACAATTGGTGTTGCTTTTAACAAAGTACTGTTCATATTTGCAATTCCAAACTGGTAATCTCATTCAATTCATGTTGAAAATGATACATCTAAACCTGTCATTCAATGGTTGCCTATGCAGATGATTGGTTGACAATAAACACCACCCACATATCACAGGGGCCACCAGTTTACAATAAATGATGCTTTAGCTTCCTGCGGTCAGCATAGTGTCGGCTAACACATCATCAGCATTCCTGATGACTTGCCCAGTGCAAACGTCTATTTACACTGCCATAAAAACAATAGTTCAAGTGGGCTGTAGAAAATATGAAATGAAATTGGAGAGGAATGGAATCCAGTCTGATATGCTTGGTTTCACAGAGGAAGGAATCGTCTGTCTCGTCTTGTTTACTAAACCCAGGCAAAATAAATCATAAAGCTGACAAGTGTACATTTCTTTCCAAACTATGAGCATATAATGTCTTTGTGTGGTTTCTTGTCACAGGGCACCTTGTCAGATACAATTACGTAGAGCAAACCTTTTCCTTAGAAATAAACAATTGAAAACAGAGGTAGCAATACACTTGGTTAAATTGTTGCCCAAGGGCTGCAGTTAGGGTTGTTTACTTTGCAATGCAGTGAGTGCATGTACATTATATTACAATATTGTGTGAGAATTGCAGTTTTCTCTGACCTTGGACATAACACATGGCCTGAGGAGCCAGATACCAGCATTTCTCTGTTTCATGCTCAATATTGTGGGCAGTGAAAAAAAGTAAAAGGCATGGAGCAAAAGAACATAACAATGATTGAAGTGTAATACAGTTAGTTTAGTTAGTTACAGTTAATTAACAAATCTCCTCTTTCAGGTTTGTAATAGTCATTTCACTGTATTTCTTTAGTACAGGTCTCAATAAAACATGACAAGACCAACAGGTGGTCTTCAATTGTTTTCAATGATGAGAGAGCATTCGCAGCAGCAGGCAGGCACTTGGAGAAAAAGTGCTGCGCCCAGCATCTTTTCCGAGTGCTCCACCTCATTTGTGTGGCCGCTCCAAGCGCACAAGTTGACTTTTCAGAAAGGCACTTTTGACGTCAACAACGCTCTTTTCCAAATGTATGATATTTGTCCCTTAGTTTTGCTGCCTATAGCTCGTGTCTTGTACCCACATCCTCTCTGCTCCGTGTCTAATCGGTAAGTAAAAAAATCTAAAATAAAATACGTACAGGAAAAAAAATGAACGGAGCAGCGTCTGTCATACAGCCGCCGTTGTCAACAGACTGTTGTCATAGAGAGAGGACGGACATGTAGCGCTTCTCTTGTCAGCCCATGAATGCTTCATGCAAGCGCTCCCGAGTGCGCAGCCAAAAAAGGCTAGGTGGACACGGGGCCTTATGATGTCAACTCTAGGCGTGGTTCTCATTTAAATTCCATGTGTTTACCTGCATTTTTCCTACAGTATTTCAATATCCAGAAATACTTCCGAATATCGTCCCTATACTTCCCATTATCACTCAACATCTCCCCATGATGTTAAATGACAGGATAGTTTAACAATAGGTCACGCTAAGCCAAGCAATAGGTCACATTATACACAAAGCACAAATGGCCGCCAAGGAAACCATGTTATTGTCCATCAGTGGTTAGAGCCTCGGCTTCCCATGAAACAAGGCTCCAGAGGCCAAATGTTGCTGCATTTGTGGCTGGGCCACACTACAGTTTGCCCATCACATGTGTCATAGACCTTGTTGGTCCCCTCATGGTGGAACAATGTGTCCAGAGCTGGACTGAAAGGGAAAGCTTCCTGAGGTCAGGAGAGTATAATACACTAGCTGGCTCTCAAATAAAACTCGTTTGTTTTTCTTAAAAGGAGGTTGAGGTTTTTGGGTTTCAGTCCATCACCCCCTATACCACACCACCTCCACTCCTCTCCATTTGTTACAATGGAAGCCTTATGGTGTGTGTATTTTGACCTTTTTGATTTTAAAACAAGGTGGTGATTGGCAGAAAACTTGTTTCATCATGACTGGAGCTCTGGTTTGGCCCACCTAAATGTCAGCTGTGTATAAATAAGGTAGAAGGACTGTGGATATAGTGCCTCAGTCTGAGTGCCTTTTGGCTTTAAAAGTATTACACAGAATTTACAGCATTTTTAGTTGGACAACCTTAGGATATCAGCCAATTTATGAGGATCATGGTTAAACTTTATTTGCAAGGAAATCGGCCGGCCATTTCAAAAAATGTTTTTCTTTACCTCTAGAGTGTAACATTTGCTTAACATGCACTGGAATAAAATGAGACAGAAAATCCTTTAAGTCTACATAAACAGTATAGTTCAAAATGGAAAACATTGAGTCACTTCTTTTTATAAGGTCAAACTGGAGTAGATATTACATTTTTTAAGCTATATTAAAAATCAGTGGTTGCTTTTTACGTCACATCAATAGGTTGCACTTAAGTGTGAATGTACTCCGTTAACCTCAAGATAGCACAGATCCGAAGTAGTTAAAGCTCATTGGGTGTAATGGTCAACATTGGTCAGTAATGGCCAGTGGTTTGGCCAGATCTGCTCCTTGTTACACAGCTCTTCCTGTCCACACATGTGCTGTATAATAAAGACTTCCTCAACAGTTTGGAAACCACCACACTCTCACGAGCACTCCCGAGTTCTTTTTCTCTCTCTCTCTACCCTCTGTCCTGATTCTTCTTTCTTTCATTCTTAATTTCTTTCAATTGTTCCCATTCTCTCCATCTCTGTCTTCCCTTCTACACATTGACCTTCCCAGGCTGGCCTGGGACTTTATATTTCAGGCTCTGAGGCTACATCTGAAACAAAAGCAAAATTATGGGTCTGGTTTGGCTTGAGGAAAGCACAGTGACCCCGGCATGTGGTTTTCTTAGGCCAGACCAGAGAGAGGTGAGGTGGGGAGAAGAATTTGTGTGAATCTAGCTGCGTATTTGAAGAAAACCCTAACCACAGCTAATTTGAATGTGTCATTAGCAGGAGGGGGGATCTAAACTTGGGCTGGCCCGTGATGCAGTAAAATCCACAAACTACTTAAGATACCAATAGTTTTTCCTTTTTGTTGAGGGTTTTTTGGAGGGGTACATAGGGGCCCTTGCCTCAAGAGTAAGCACACAACTCATCAGCTCATAAATCTCACCTCCTCATCACTTGTCCAAGTCATGAAACTTTGATGACTTCTGTCATTTGCAGCCCTGGGTCCTCCCATACAATGTGAAAGAGTCTACTGGTGTTATCTTCATCTTATTATTGTCAAATCTACAAACATATAAAATTTATCTTATGTCTTGCTGAGTTGCTTGTTCACACATAAACCTGAAAGCAGGAGACTATCCTTATCTGACAATAGGGAGGACTCTAGAGGCAAGGTATGACATTAAAAGGAACAATGCAGAACTGTTTCCACGCTATGATGAAATTTGTTGTCTTTTTATCAATGCTATTCAACAAGAAGGAGGAGAAGAACACAATGGCGAACAGAAAACATAATGAAGAAGCTTCATAAATTGCACGGAGATCACACCAGTCGTGTGCATTCAATGGTTGTGTGCCCCTCTCAGGATATAAACCTCATCATCCTCTCGCGCTCACTTGCAGTGAATTTTCATGAATATGTCCTGCCTATTTTCACATGGGTTCAACCCAACTTCACTTGTAAAATGTATTACCCTGAACATTTACAAAGGGTCTGTGCAAACTTGGAGTGAAATTTTATGCTGTTTGCATTCACACATGCAACTCACCCTGACAATTTCAGGAAGTTTTCAGGACTTTTGTGCAAGTGCAAAAGTACCATTAAAGAGGATTACTGCAGCTGTTGCAACAAAAGCACTGCTTGATGAATATTTTAATACACAGAAAACACAGAGGTCACATGGGTTCATACTGAAAACAGAAAGGTGTACCACAAACTAGAGGTGTAGAAATAAAACCAAATGGAAAATTGTGTATTTTGAGAACTTACGCAGATGGATCACCCTTAAGTAAAACAATCAGTGAAGAAAGCTCAGTTTCTTCCTGTGTCTTTTAGTCTTTCCTACAGTGGCATACTGTGTGGTCTTGAACCCTATTTAGAACTAGTGGGTGACCACTGTACAATTAGGTATGCCATGTTTCACAGCAGAAAGTGGAATTCCTGTCAATGGTGCAGACCTTCTCAAGAATAATGCTCACAGCCTTTCATGGCATTTCACCCAAACTTGCTTATGGTTATTGGTGTTATGCAATATAATAATTATATTTTAAAAAAGACACTTAAGATTCATGTAACTGCAGTTTAGAGAGAAATGTGTTTCTTGGTTTGAAGATGTTTAGCACAACTAATTTAAGGAAGTCGTGGGTTGATGTCAGGTAAAATGGGTCAGCATCTCGATTTTGTGATTAGTTGATTAGACTTATAAAATTTAAAATTCATAATTTAAAATAACCAATATGAAAAGTGCATCTCTATCTGCAAAATGTTACGTTAGGTGCTGCTAGGGTGTTCCCTTGTCACCAATACTTGGGGGGATGCTACTTTCAAAATCATGCTAGTTTTTTGAAAATTACCAACCCTGCCTTTAAGCCTTTTGTCAACTAAAAAGCGCAAGACAGCTTGTTTTTTGGTGGCATTAACAGAATTAGTCCTGGGCGATATGGCCTAAATTTGATATCACGATATTTTTTTGCTATATATATTTTTTTGCTCTCTCCTTATTTCTTCTCTGTGAGAAACTCTTCATACTTTACTTTAGGAGCTCTCTTAAGGGCTAATATGCTTTGTGAATAACTTTTATCTTTACCATGATCTAGTCTTTAACTTTAACGTGTTCCAGCTCCTCCAGCTGTCTGCCACTGTTTCACGGCTGAAACTTTATTCTGTTCTGTTTTCGTCACGCCCTGCTGTCACTCTCAACTTTTCCGGTAATTTCTATTCTTTGAATGCTGATTTTAGCTCAGCTTTTGTCAGGATATGATGGTTTTAAAACCGTTTTACCAAACGTGTGTTTTAGTAGAGAAAACCTGCGCTAAAATCTGTGTGGGAGTGTACAATTCGAGTGTAGCGTGTAGTGCGCTCGCGGAAGTGACAGCAGTGAAGCTGCCAGCAGAACGTGCAATCAGCTGGCCCAGACTCTGTCAATCATTCATCCGGGCCAGCGGGCCAGTTATAATATCGAGCCCTGCGTTGTGCCTTTTTTTGGAAGTAATTTGGCCTCGCTCGCATCTTTCTCTTGCTCCTCCGTGTTGGTCGCTTACAAGAGCTAGGCTACTCAGCGGCAGGAGTGGAGTCTCTTCCGCCCTTTTGTCTCCGCGCAACAAGCGCTGCCGCGGAAATCTCGCGGAGCAACGAAATATCACGAGAAAACTTTGAAGTAGTTTAAAAAATAAAATCGATGTTCCCTTTTCCATATCAAGCATTAATTAAATATCGATCAAATCGAGCTTCACGATATATCGCCCAGCACTAAACAGAATTTAAAAAATGTAAAACGGAAATAACTTACAAGGGCAACTTTACGTCGGATAGAGGTTCTGAATGATGGTTCCGATTCATTTTCGATTCATTTTCCTGCTCTACTTACAACCATAAGCTCATAAGCTAGGAGGAGCCAGAAAACATTTATAGGATCAGTTTGGTAAACTTGCCTAGCCTGCCAATGTAGCCCAGCCATGGACAAGCAGTAAAAATGGATGGATGAAGCATCACATCATTTACATGAATATCAAAGAAAAGACTAAAGGTTAAAAGATCTTGAAGCAAAGCTTCTAGGCAGAAAAGTCAATGCTGATGAATGACAGCTGACAAATTTCCCAACGACCAACAAAAAATACCTTGTCTTTAATGAGTGGGTTAGAAATTTAGGGGGGAAAATGAACGACAATGGAAAGGAAATCACATTATGGTTCAAGATGTTCCAAATGGTGCCATGCTTCATTCATGATGGTGGAAAGAAGACTCAGAGCCTCAATTTGCAGAGGGAGATCTTACACCCTTGTTCGTTTTGAGAAAACCCAGCAAAAGCCACAGCTCTAGAGTCATATGTTAAAACTGTTAAAGGGTAAGGCCCCTTACCACTGTGTTGGTGGGAGGTTTGCTGACAGACCCTTGCAAAACTACTACTGCTTCAACACCCTGCAGCCTATCCTAAAGATTTAACTCTAGATGCCTCCATAGCAGCTCAGCAAAAGGCAAACCAAATGCAATGGCTTCCCAGAATCCACAGTACATTCCAACTGGGCCTACTCGCTCTATACCACACACACAGTCCATTTCAAAAAGAAGCCAATATTAATTATAGACTTTGACTGAAAGGCAATGAGCTCTTTTGCTCAAGTAGTCATCCAAACCTGACAGTCTGTTCAGATCACAAACAATATAGTAATACATTACGGTAATACACACTCGTTAGTCCTTGACCCATTATCAATGAAACATCTCAAAGTCAAATTTGCTCTCAAATGTATTCTGTGTCTTTCCACATAACCAATCTATGGCTTCCTGGCAGCTCCATCTGTTGGACAGTGCTGATCAATTAGATTAATGGTGGTCACTGTCGGTACCACCCTCTCCCCACAATTTGAGGAAGTGTGTACTGGACAGTATAAGTTCTGGGCAAAGAGCTGTGTGTGGTCCATTGAGCTCCCACGACAGTCCAACGTTATTTTAAAAAGAAGCCAATGCCAAATTCACAATATACGTAAAAAAAAACACACAACATTTCCTCAACTTTGGGAAATCAAACATGAAAGTATTGTTTCTCTTACTTTGTAAATGACAATTTATGTGCCATCCAAATTCAATATAAAAATGGAGTATTGTCCTTGTAGTCATGTGTTGGGGGGAAGGCAAAGGCTGCTTTTCGACTTGTGCGTTCCCCAGCCCTTGGGTCTGCTCTTAATTGTCAGAGAGAACATCAGCAAGACTCATTCTATTCTTCATTTCATCCCACAGACACACCAGAAAACAGCTAGTAGTTTCTGCAAGCTTCATTTTCCACGGCAGACAGCCACAAGCCCAAAAAAGCAAAGCGCGATGTCATCACCCAGGAATCCAAGAAATACCAGAAAGTCTGACTTTTATTACAAAAATCATCTGTGAGTACAAACAAATGCGGAGCACAAACATGTCTTTTAATTGAGAAGGCAGATGGTCCCATCGCGGGCGGGACAGCAGTCAAAAAGGACTTTGGAAAACAAAGCATCGGCAGTGACCGCGGCCCTCCATTTGTGCCGATCCAACTGGGAGACAGGGTCTGGGGTTGGAACCCACAAGACTCAAACAGAACTCACCATTGTTGCCTTAGCGAGGCACACGGACAGACCAATTCACAGGAACAAGTTGTATTGGGTTTCCGGGGGGAATATTGTTTATCCACTTCATCATCATTGTTGTGTTTGTCGTCTGCTGGTTCTTTGATAGCTTTGGGAATGTAGCCACTTCAACCCTGACTTGAAATCCAAAATGTGAATAGATATTGGGGGAACAGTTGGTCAAAGCACAACATTTACATTGAAATAAACACAGCAAAGACTCTGGAAGTGAGCTACAGAGCAATCATAACATATAATCATTTTTTCTTTATTGTAATTTGAAAAATTTTGCCAGTTGAAATGCTGTAGATGATTTGTTTAACATATGAAACGTTTTCTGTTGCCTGGGATTTTAACCTACTATTCTGAGGAACTAAATCTCCCCTAAAAGCTGTTTTCCCTCCCAGACTGGGTCATAGTAACTGAATCCCCTGTTTAATAGTTTGCTGTAGCAGGGGACTGCCTGAGTGGTTTCCATTCCGCTGGGCTGTAACCGATTGTCCCAGCGACCACAACAAAGGATATAAAAAGGAAGGAGGGCAAGGGTATAGAGAATAACCCGGGGCTCAGTACAGATTGGAGAACCCTGAGATCAATGACTCAATGGCTTCCAGAATCTCCTCTGGCTTAACTACATTTTAACCCTGGCCTTATCTGCAGCATCTGTGTCCTTACCACAAAACAAGTATGCATAGTTTTTAGAATATTATCATACACTCCGGATATGGTGTCAAACAACCAGTCTGGTTTCTCTGAACTCCATACTAATAGGTCAGAATCAGGAAGGCTTGATGTATTTAATTCATCCAGACATAAGAGGAAAGAGAAAAAGACATCATTACGGCGGTCTACCAACAATGTAGGCCATATGTCCATTAAGTTGGCATTTTGTTCTGTGTTGTGAAGTAAATGTGTGTGTTAATAAGGGTGACTTCTGAGACGATGAAGTGGCTTATATTGTCAAGCCTGCTCTACATGCATCCATACTGTTGCTGGTAACCATTAACTAAACCTACATTGTGTGTATTACAGAGTACTCATAGAAGGAACATTATGATAGATTTCCCCAACCCTGTGAAGTTACAAAGGCTGAAAACACCCTATTGAAAGACAACATGTGATATTAATTATAATTGGAAATGTTGAGCTCTGCTTAGTCAGACAGAGAAAGCTCCATCCTAGTGTGTTAGATTCATAAGCCTTCTACTCATTAATATCACAGATGACCTTTATCTCATTGTGATTCCTAGAAAACGTCATGATCTCATAGCACAACGCAAAAAGTGAAATGAAGTTTGGATCAGACAAAGACAAAATTATTTTAATGGGAAGGAAGGCAAATGTATTGTGTCTGTCACCAAATTACAAATGAGCCTTTTGTTGCCTTAAATCTTCCTCATGATAATTCCCCCATCAATTGGATAAATAATTCTCAGAATATTTTTTGTTAAAATGTGAGTGTATGCAGAGACGGTGGTTTAGGAACAATGACATACAGATGTGCTCTTGACAAATCAGTTTTGAGTTACAAACCCATAAATATAATATCTATCCAAAAGAAAATCCTTTCTTATTAAGATCAGAAAAAGGAATTATTTGTTTCATTTCATCTCATAGTGTCAAATGATTGATCATACTCCCCTCTACTAGTGAAGAGAACAAACTAAGCAGGATTTGTTCTGTTTAATTCATTTGTGTTATTTGTGGTAATTCGAAAGCCAGTTTTTCCAGATTTTTTATATTTAAGGTGTTATCCAATGTCTGCTAATAGGAACTAAGCAGTTAAAGCTTGGTTCATTACACATTCTGTTGAGTGATGTAGTGGTGAATTACAGGGTGTAATGCTGACCACTGAAAGTGATGATTGTAACTGTGAAACTCAAAGGGCAAGTGCAAAGTGAGTTCCTGATGATTACATATTTGACACCTCATATCAAAACATACAGTTGTAATGGTTTCCCTTGTTACAAATGTGCCAAAATCCACTGACAACTCCCTGGGTTTAGAGAGCAAATCTCCTTTCTGCTGATCTGTTCTCTGTCTGGTCACCGCTCAGGGACCCAAAGACATCTGACACGGTACAAGCTGTCCACTGAGAGGTGACAGTTGGGTGTGTGTACTCAGCCACAGACAAAACAACACTTTGGCAGACACAGCAAACTCCCAGCTCATTTTCACCTTCAATGAGCGCTCAAACATTAAAGGTCTGAAGGCCACTTATGTCGGTGAAGCCTTTCACAGACTTGCTTTACAATCATGGCCATTGTCAGGGTGTATGGCTAAAGTCCTCAAGGTCCAGGTCTCACCACTGGACTAATTTTTCAAAGTGAAGACAGCTCCTTTATGATGTGTGTTTGATTTGGGAAACATATCCCCTCAAAACCCTAATCTACAAAAAACTGAAAAATAGCATGGTTGCCTTATCATTAGGGGTGGCAGTCTGATCTTATTCAAAAAGTTGGGTCAGGTATCGGGGACAATGGAACAATCTATGTTGCCGATCTATACAACCCAGTTCTATGCTATTCTTAACAGCAAAGAGGTGTGTAGGTCAGTGTTTAAACAGTGCACTGGTGAGCCTGTGCATTTTGCAAGGTGAAGCTAACATAGCACAGTGGATGCTAACAACAAAGGCTAAGCAGTTTGGATGTATGTGACACTCGTTACACCAACAAGTGATATCTGCACAGCTCATGTTTCAATGGGTGTCGGTTTAACGATGAGTTAAAACAAACGAAGAAGGCAGATGACATGAAAATCAAGGCTTCCCAGAGATGTTTTGAAAGCTACAAAACACTTGAGACCACAGTACAGTTTGCCATCACGTCAATAATTTCTAAAAGCGTTCTGCCTGGCTTCTTATAGAACGTATGAGAAGCTACTAGCTTCACTGCAGATATCTGAAGCTATGACATTACCGTACAGTGCAGTGCTAAAAAATGTCCACGGATCACAAACCAATGACTCAATTTTAACTGCCATTAAGGAAATGCTGTATCAGTTTACTAAAGTTCATGACAATTTGAGAGACATTGCTAGCAACATGAAAAAGCCATGAACAACAAAGAGCTGCTCACCTTCAGGCTGCAAGTGGAACACAGAATGTGGGTCAGATTTTGTAGTCAGTTTAGTATTTATTTATTTTACTTTTTTTTTTTTACAAAGTTTGGAAAAATCTCACAGCTAGTGTGTTTTTTTTTATAAACAATGTGCTTTTTGTCTTTATGAAGTTTTAAAATGCAACAACATACAGTAACAGTAGACTGTACCAAATAAATGCCACGTTAGAATCCACCATTCCATTTCAGAAAAGATGACTATAAGGTCACAGACTATTTTTGGTGGCCATCACACCGCTGTTGTATGTGGTTGGAATTGTTTCCCTTCCTTCCCGATGATATGTATACACTAAAGCACTATAGACGTCACAGTGTTTTAAGAGCTCCTTGTAACAACAGAGAGACTGCACACTGAATTTTCATGAGTACAGTCTCGGTCTATATTCCCAAATGTGATTGATCCTCTGTGTACTCTGGCAACAGGTCAGGTTCAGTAGCGGTTGTAAATGGTTACGTTTAAAATCTGTAAGTTATGGACGGGCACACTTGTGTGCTTTGTGTTTTTCTTTGGGTCAAGGTGGAGCCCCTGTATAATTGGTGGACTGTCTATCACCCTTAACCTCAAAATATTTAATTGATTTAAGGGGAGGCAATAATAGGACTTCCTGGATCACACAGACTGTATAGAACTTCTAATGAAATATAGCCCTGTGGAGCCAATCATTTCTGATCCTATTTCAGGGGATGGTCCCCTTCTACTGTTGTGTAACACTCAGATCAGACCCTCAACATATGCAATCCATCACTTTGTTAAACTTAAATCTGAATCTTAGAGGGTTTTAATGTTGTACTGTTAAGGTACCAATGGAATAAATTCAAAAATGATGGGCATGAATTTCAGTGAGTTTAGATTTTATAGCAAAGTTTGTCCTACTGGATGAAAGGTTAGATTTACAAGGGGATTTTCTTTTTTACAGAAAAGTAAAAAAGAAAAAAAAGAACTGGTCTTATGTTGGCTGTTTCTGTCATTGTAATGTAAAGTGGTGACAGTTGTCTGAGGAAATACACTGTTAAAACTCTCTGCCTGTCGCCTGCCTGTGCACTGTTGTGTTGTATGTGTCTGCCATCTATTGGACTTCCATGAAATACCACTTTGCATGTTCATTTAAAAGCAAACAGACTACAACAATTTGACACAGGTGAATGTGTAGGAAACATGCTTATCATTGGAGATAATGATACTTTGGTAAATGTTTCTTGATATGGGGTGCGAGATGGCACAGAAGCCAAATTTAAAGGAAAAGGCATCTAGAAAAAAAGCGTATCAACACATCATACATAAAAAGAAGTTAATCTATTATCTTTGTGAACATGAAATGAACAGCGAATAAGAGTATCTCATGCAGACGAGAGCAAAACCACACTAAGCTGGTATTGCCCATCTAAAAAGAAACATTTCTGTGTTTATGGTAATGAGAAACAGTGGTTTGTAAAATAGAGGAAAAAAATAAATACCCCCAAATTTATTAAAAGAACTCACTTATATCCTATAACATGTGTTGCGGTGGGAACTGGGGTAGGACGCCAGGAAAAAGAGTGGGTGAGACCAGGAGTCGGCCGAGCACGTGCCTTTCGGAGGTCCTCTGGTCTCTGTCTGGATCAGTCTGCCTCGGCAAGCCCTGGGCTAGACTCTCATCAGACCCATACCCCGTCTACTCTGGGCCAGACACCGCCATGACCACTTGTATTGAGAGGCTTGACCACTATTGTGCCACAGTAGTGTACACAAACAAACAGTGCAGACACACACAGGTCTGCTCCACTGCCATTACGTCGACTCATCAAGCCCACTCAGCTTAGTCATACAATCGCCTTCCAGTGCAAGCAGCTCCCTCTTGGCTTTCAGATGGACAATCTGGCAGAAGACATTTGCTCATTTGTCCCCACACATGTATGTGGTTTGGTAACGCTGCTAGGGACTGCTGCCCTAGCTTTTCTAACTGTCCAGATTCAGAGGCAGCCAGGCCTTTCCTGCGTAACGTCCTACCACATTGTCTGCCTGTATGGCTTTTTAGTGCTCTTTTTCAGCTCTTTTTGTCCTTACAATGTGTTTCAGTTTTGGTATGGAGTAAGAAGGAAACAAATTCCAAGCCTTGTTTCACATTGTTGCTCGCAGCCAATTTTGTTTAAAAGTATTTCTTGACTACAGTATGATTGAAATAAACCTTCTCATTGTCTCACATGAGCAACTGATAAAGAAAGAGTAAAGAAAATGTTTTTGCCTAGTTCTTGTACAAAGGGATGTGGCCTTAATTCTTCTTAAATATGTGTACAGCTCTTTATAGAATAACTTGGTTTTTCGTCCTGTAGATGGATAAAAACGGACACGTTTCGTGATTCTTATAAGCATGAAAAAGAACAATCAATAATTGTACCAAGATCTTGGCATCATCGTGTTTACTTCCTTTATGAATTACCATTAAATCCTTGTGGATTGGGAAAAAATATATATTTCACCTCTTTTCTTGGCCATTTCTAGTAGTTTATATTATCACATAAGTTTGGTTATTTACTTTTAATAAGCATAAAGTAAGTCAATTGTATTAAAGGCCTTGGAAAACATAACCTATAAAACTTTGACTGAAACTGTGTGGTTTTAGGGCTCCTGAGCTAACAAACACACACACACACACACACACACACACACACACACACACACACACACACACACACACACACACACACACATCCAAGCACACACAAAGCATTTCTTCCCTCTTTTCATGTCGACCACAAGGATGACCTGCTGGCCTCTATTTCCGCTGAAGAGGATATCCCCCTTCAGTAGAGCCTTAAAATCCATCACAGCAGACGACTTGAAATCCTGATGTATGCGCCTCCTCCTCCATTGTCTTTGAAGAGTTGGGAGGCTTTGGCTCTGCCCGGGCACAGTGATGATTAGAGTCTCATAGTTAAGACCTTTACTGACATGTGTTCAGCTCACTTTCTGTCAGATTCCCCTCCCCCCCATGTTTGATGGAAAGAGGAGTTCTGGTTCACTGATAAATCTAATTAGGAATGTGGTTGCTGCTATCCATGCCCATGGTCTTTAACTACTACTGCCACCTTGCCCCCCTTCTTTAGTCATTCGACAAAAGAGGATTTCCTGAAAATCCTACCCCCAAACCCCCAAAAAGCCAAAAAAGACCATGAATGAAACCCACAGTCAACATGCACGCACAGTGAGTATCTTGAGTAGAAGCTTATGTGCGTCCTAACTTAACTGAGGGCATTCTGAGGACAAGCTGTGAAAATAAAATGTTACTGCCCTTCAACAGATAGCCTATCATTGGGAGCAAAATACACATAAGATGTCACCATGGAAAACTGACCGCCAAGAATGAATGAAGTAAACTGGCTGAGATAGTTCTATTTGCATGTCTTTTGTTTGTTGGCTAATATTGACATTTTTAAATTTCCTGTCACTGGGTTATGACTGTTTGATACTAATGAAATAAAAGAAAATGTAGGTTATCATATGGGCAAAATTTCAATAAAAACAGTTAAAACAACTGTTATTTTTCCCTATAGTGAACAGTTGATAAAAATTAAGACTCTATGAAATGCTATGATTTGGTGTTTTAATTGGCAGATGTGGTGCACACATTTTGAGGTTACTCTATACGGTTTTTACAACACCCCCCCACACACTCAGTTTTTCAGGGACTCCTTGTTAGCAGCAAGGCACCACAGTGAGCATCTGTGGATTTACAAAGTCATTCAGCTGTCACCATACTGACTGCAGGATTTCTTGAGTTGATTTCATAATAGGAAAAGAGATACACCTGCGCAATAGCTAACAGCTGCGGTAGCTAATATTAGTCATAGAGACACAGCACATGACAACAGTAGCTTACTTTCAGCACAAAACGCTAACTTATAGTCTTAACGCAGCCCGGTCCGACAACAATCTTCCTCGTCATCCTCCTCATTATCCTCCGTCCAATGTCCTCCACCATGTTAGCATCCATACTGTCAGAAGTTTGTGCAACTTACATATGGACTTGTTTCCTTCGTTTTCAGAGGCAAAAGAAAAAGGTAACGC
The DNA here is from genome assembly GCF_963584025.1 of Labrus mixtus. Lineage (NCBI taxonomy): Eukaryota > Metazoa > Chordata > Actinopteri > Labriformes > Labridae > Labrus > Labrus mixtus. The sequence continues at coordinate 11,688,407 of NC_083615.1, forward strand.
TGCCAATTATGAGCTGGTTAGCTTTAACACACTTGAACGCACAAACTTCTTGAGTTTAAAAAAACTCAACACTTGTTTTAACGCCAATACAAGAAGCTAGTAGAATTGTGTATGTTTGTGTTATCCCTGACATGCAACTCAAACAAACCAATCAAAATGCAGGTACGAGGCTAGGTCAAAGGTAATCATCACTGGCGTTCCAGGGACATCATGGCGTCATTACGCAAAAAATACACAATTACATTTTTATTCCACAGCTCGGTATTTTTCGTGGACTAATGTGTCTCAAGTATTTTGTGTATAAATATATTTTAGCTGGAAAAAAAAAGGTTTTGTATTAAGAAAATAATTTCAGAAAATATGTGTATTTTTTTCTGTAAGTAGCATTGCAAGTGGAATATGTTTATTTATTAACTCCATAAACCCATAAGTGTATATTTATTTAAAAAATAATGTACACATTAATCTTTTCAAGGACATAAAAAATACAAGTACAGTAAATAAAATAGCGTTTATCCATAGAAAAAAATACCTCATTTAATGCATACAGTAAGAAAGGAAAAGTGAATGTTACAAAACAAAGGCTTAAAATGTTTTTTTAAATGAATATTATAGAAATAAATCATCATATCCTTTCTAAATGCATGCACTGTCGGTTTAAATATGTTATGGAAGCCTCAATTTATTATAAGATAAAGCTTCCCATATTGAGCTCCATACTTCCAGATGCAACACAGAAGTGAACTTCTGGCTGAGCTTGTCAAAACATCACAACCTTTCATCAGAAGCAGCGTGTAGCCTTTCATGTCAGAAACTGTCAGAAGTGATCAAACATAACATTAAAACCTTAACACTGATCTATGCATGGCTATAGCAAAAACCAATGTGCACAGCGTTGACAATGTATGTCTCAATAAATGTTGTACAATTTTGAATCCTCTTCTCAGAACCAGAACTCAGAGACAAAAACATGAACATTGACAATGTTCTGGCCGGAGTCCCCCTGAGTTGTCAGGTTCCGCATGGAGAGTTTGAGCACTGTAGTTACCGGACCAATCAAAGGCTTCACCTGGCGAACAACACCTGGAGACAGAAAGGAGAAAAATTACATCAGATAGCAGAGGAAATGAGGGGAATAACTTGGGCATTAAGATACAATGATTGTCCTAACTTTTTTTAAGTATTGGGGATAAACATTCTTTGTAGTTTTTTGTTGATTTCACGACCAGCAATATAAATTTTGCCTTTAATTTTTTTACAGAATCAAATTTATCTAAAAGAAAGACTGTTATGCAGTTTTCATTGAACATACAACTGTCTTTGTGCTTGTTTATTGGGATTATATTGTGAAGGTTTGAGTGTTTGTATGACTATGCTGGTCAAGAACAACCAAACTATTGTCTCTGTTTTCCCTTAACGGTACCAAGAAATGTAGATAGTTTTGGTTTGAGTGCTAAAAAATCACTGACACCACGATACAGTTGAGGCCAATAAAATTGTTTGTGCTCTTGAAAAAATACGAAAATATGAGGATTGGAAAAATACATTTGCCTTCAATGTGTCTTTTCAAAAACAATATGTCTGGTCACAGGCTGTGTTATCCAGACATGCATTTGTTAATAGAGTGTCTCAAGAACATCTGACAAATCATTAGATTTTATTCATTTCAGTTTTACTCAATGCAGCTGTCTTTATTGGTTGGATACCAACTTGCACTTTGTGCTGTAAGACCAAAGCACATCTTTAAGCTGTAGGGCCTTCATTCGTCTGTTTTAAATATGTATCAAGCAACAAGGGTTACCTAGACTCAAGACTCTTTAGAGTTTTTATCACTACTTGGACTGAGTCAACATAACTTGAGATGCAAAGATTTCAATCTGCTTCTTTTGCTAGTTGGTTTATACAAGGCAGTTTTAATAAGACTATGTTGAAAGAAATCTGACCCATAAACTAGATGACCTGTTAAGGTAATACTTGGTGGGTGCTGTGATTAAAAGGGAACAAAAAATGGTCAACGGACTCTAGTAATGCTAACATCACTTACTAACAAAAACTCCTGTGTTCAGGTTTGCCTTGGTATTAGCTTAGTCCTCAAAGCAGGTGGCCGGTTTGATTCCGACCCTTGGCACTTTGTTGCATGTCACTCCCCACTCTCTCACCCCAGTTTCCTGGTCTATTCACTTGACCTCTACAACAACAGTCATACGAAAGCCAAAAAAAAGACATTTGAACGGAGCTGTTGACAACTAAACAAAAGTCCAGTGATGTAAGAACTTTTCATGACAATCTGAATTTGTTTACGCCATGTTTCCAACTTTAAAAGTATTCATGAACAGGAGACCCTCCATCATGTTAAAAACAGATGGGAGAATAAACATACAGCGACAGAGCATTACTTAATGCCCATGGAATCCATTGGGGGCTCTTTTTAAGTGAACATGAGATTACAGGGAGAGAGAGAAAAAATGTGTTTATACAGGCTGTCAGTGGGCCTTTTCTCTGCCGAGAGCTGGTGACATTTCAGCTCTGGCCTGTTTGAACAGCCATCCCCAAAGTTCAGTCAGGCTGAAAAATCACTCCACTGTCCTCCTATCACACCTTTAACACTCCTAATTCTTCTCATGGAGACCTTCTGGTTTCTCTTAATCATCAATGAGTCAGTGATGTGTTGAAGTATTTTGTATGATGACTCATCATGGATTAAAATGACGACAAATCACTGCTTCCATCGATCTGAATTGTGACACTCCCCTCTGTGGTCCTCGAACAAAGCAGTAAAACCCCTTTGGTTGTTGTTCACCACAGGACAAATGATGATCCTTTATGCGCCATCCGCCACGTCCTTTGGGACCCTGGCATTGTGTGACTGAAGATCCCTCCACCCACTCATTCCTTCTCTTCCTCCCCTCTCTTCCCTTGCTGAGGGGGGGCTGGTGTTTGTGGCACCATCACTACGGCCCACAAGGGTAAATGAGTCCCATGTGTTTGATGGAGGGGAGCAGTCGCAGTCACGCGATTCAGCCATGGAGGCATTCCTCCAGGAATCCATCTTTAACTCAGGGAGTGCCGAGCAATGGGAGCTCATACCCTCTCTCTTTCTGTCGCTTTCTTCTGCTCTACCATCCCTTTAAGAATCTGTGGGCGCTCAACAGATTCCAGTAGATTCTGGCGATAAGCACTTGGAGGAGTGTGGGATGGGGCCCATTTCTACCAGGGTTGCCCCCTTGTTTTGGTGTTTTGGTACTCTGTTGCATAGTGACTATACATGGAGGGGAGCAGGGCTCAGATTTGACTGTTTCCGAAGCGTCAGCACCATCAGAACGGGCTGACCTTTGCTTCAACCCAACAACAGCAATATATAAGAATCATCAACATGGAAAAAGAGATTACATTTTGAGCCTGAAAATTATTCTCAGACATACCCCAATTGAGATGGCACGCAACTGACAATAGTTGACAGGAGCAAACTCAAAATGAGTTCAGAAGGTTCATGGATTTTTTTTTTCATGTTCTTGAACCAAAGAACTCTGTTAAAAAGCTTCTGCGCTGGGTTGAGCAAGCGCACAGTAAGGATGAGTAAGATATCATTATGAGCACAATATGGACCACCGCAAAGACAGATGGGCTTCAGTCCACATTAAGGCTGTTTAAATTGCAGGAAGTGTGGACTGTGAGGACTCTAATGAGGACCAAACACTCGGTAATGAGGATCAACTAAGGGCAACTTTTTCCACTGACAATGTTAACGATTTTGTTTCAATGAAAAGAAGCAAAACAATTTTACCGCATAAATATATGATAAAAGTTCGGACAAACTTTGTGTCTTAAGTGTTTAAGTATTTGGTACAACTAAATAGTGCAATATGTGGAATGTGTTTGCGGCTAATTAGTGTTTTGTAAATTTGTTTGTGGTCAAATTAGCACATACAGAGAGAAATACTATTCTCTGAGGAACACAAATTCTGTTACAGTTCCCGATTGCGCCACCAAATACTTAAATTTCAATCAAGCTTACTCTTTGTTGGAGGCATTCCGTGTTTTTTATTTATTTGTATTCATTTTCACACCTAGTAACACAAGCATGTATCACGGAACATGGAGTGGAGCCTAAGTTTATGGTGTGTACAAGAAGATTGCATCGGGTGTGAATTGAAAGCAAGCTGTTTTTTTAAACTTACATGGCATGCTGCATTGTCACCAAGAGTTTATCTTATCGCTTTGTTTGTCATTTCGGATTTGACGAATGGAACCTCGTTGTCTTGAGTAAGCGACAATAGGCTGGTGAGACTGTTAATAAATGGAAAAAAATAAATCACAGAATCCAATCCACGTTCAAAGTCTTGAACACAAGTCTGAAACTAGGTCCCCAGTTCTTCCTTCAGTGTCTTATTTACAAAAATGTCATTTGTTTGAAAGTCACTTCACACTTGATTTGATGATTTGAAACTGTGTACACATTTCCTTACATTTCATACTTTTAGGCATGACAAACCAAGGAGTCTATCTTCACATTTGAGGTGTATCATGGTTACTGTGATTTAGTGATAGAGTAAGAAGCACATCAAATGTCGAAACATGTTTTATTTAACTTTCAGCCTTTTTTTTGTGCTCAGCCTTGAGGGCGAGAAAGCTAATTATGTTATTATGATGTGGGCTCATTTGCTCAATTCTGCACAAAGGAGGTTGATACTGAAGTCAGTGTGTGTGTGTGTGTGTGTGTGTGTGTGTGTGTGTGTGTGTGTGTGTGTGTGTGTATCATGATGACTCTATGTTTCCGTAAGCCTCTCATCAAAAGCACAGTGGTACTGAATGAGGGGAAAGCATCAGCTAACAGCTGGGCCTCTACATACTCACAGTGAACCTGAGGTGAAACCACAACCCGCAAACTCATCTTTAACTTTTTCATCCGGGAAGTGAGGCAAAAAGCCAACAGCAACACAACAGGTATACTTTGATTGGCTGCCATACCACCTGAGATTCAAATAAATAAACACGGGGAAGTTTCCAAAAGCCCTATAGCTGACAGTTTGCCCTGTGTCTGGGTTGCAAGGTCATGCCATTCAGGGGCCTGTAGTACCCGCTCAGGAGATCCAGTTGTTGAGCTGGAAAGGTTTGTGGCGTCTTTCCATCCCACTGAGGTATCTGCAAATGTGACTGCGTTGGCCTGAACGGCAACCATCAAACAAACAGCTGTATAATCTGTCTGTTCTCCAAAAACATGCTGCCACACCATAAAGTAGCCCTTTAAGTAGAAAATAGCCTTAAATAAATGCATGCTGGTGGCAGAGACACTGCCACAAAACAAAGTCCAAAGCCAATGCCAGGAGGCATTTGTCATCCTTCATGGCTATGGGGGCTGCAGTATTGAAGGGTTACATGTAAACAGAACAATTTCAGGGTTTTCTGGTTTCTACAACTCATCGAGGAAGTGTATGACAAAATCCAAAATGAACGGGTTTAACACCAGAGACAAATGAAAAATATGCATTGGCCTCACCACAGTATTGCATAATGACACACTGGTTGTGGCGCTACGCATGCTCACTGCAGTGAAACCACTGGAGAGTGTCCAGGTGGTGTACAAAGTTACAGTTTTGCAAAGACGGTACTGGAGGGCATTCTGCAGCATCATTATGGCTATAAATGTGTTTTGTTTTGAATCTAGCCATACCACTGATGCTTGCCTGAGTATGGCTGCACTTTCTTTTTCAAGGGTTCTTGACTTACTGCATGGAGCTTTTTCTCCAAAAAGTCCATAAAAGCTAAGAGATGTGCCAAGAAATGGCTAACTAGCTCCCTTGTTACCCTATTAGCAAAGCAAACAATTTAAGTTCTGATTATCTGTCTGCCTTGTTACTATATAATCCCTTCAAATGACTGGCTTGATTTTGATGACGATTTGGCTTGGTCATTGGTCACTGGTCTAATGATGTCCAGTCAGGTCAGACTACCCAAACACAACTCTGAACAGTCCAAAGAAAGGTCTGAAGCTATGCCCACCCCTGCTCCAAAAGATCAGCATTGGTTGCTTGATATATGAAGGTCACAGCTGAGCCATATCTAGTTACAGATCTCTCTATTTGCCAATGGGTCATTGTTGGACAGTGTCATTCACTGGGCACTGACATCATTAAATAGTAGTGGGGCATTGGACGTTTCTTTTCTTGGACTTTCTGTTTTAGTAGTTGTGGGCCTGTGCAGCTGAGATGACATAACATGCACTATTATCTTCGCCACAACCTTTTTCGCTGCAATACAAGTGACCGTTCAAAGCCTAAGACCAATAACCAAGGAGCAGAAAATAAACTTGAAAACAAATGGCGAAGAATCGGCAGGAAACATCTGCTATGTTTGCAGTTGCATATCAGGATCTGACTTATATTCATGCCATGTATATAATACATGGAATGAGTTTCTCAGTAAGCTGTTTAAGTACTTAGCTATCTCTTTTGGCATGTTCCTACATGAACATGGATAAAACAAACTCATTAATTTTGAGCTATTACTTAAACAAAGTTACATTTTCTAAGAATCACAGGGCCAGACAGCAGAGAATGAATGGAACAACCAAACCAAGGGAGATAAGTATAACTTGTGAGTTATTGAGACAGTTTTATTGCAAGGAATTATGCTCTGTGTGTACATACCAGTGTGACTTGGACTGTGGTATGTCTCTGGGAGCGTGAAATATCTGAATCACTATCTCTTCATCAGTACATCGATAGGGGACCACCCGAGGGGAGTTTTGTGTGTGTGTGTGTGTGTGTGACTATGGGGATGCTGGGAGGAGGAGATCCTGTTTTGATTAGCTGTACTGTTCAGAGTCCTCATGGGTTTGGCGCTCTCTGGTGGGCCAGCCGCTGCCAATGTCATGATTCATCCCAACGACAGCGGCTCAAACTTGAGGTGCTAGTTGTCTGCTTATCTCCACTGCTGTCTTCAGCTCCTCAGCAGCACAGCCACAAGCCAGAGCCACAAGCTGCACCGACTCTGAAGAAGTCATGTCTCGCACAGTCAGCTCACATTCCTCCAGCATCTGTGGACGGCTGCACTGACTACCTGCACAGAGACAAACTTCCTCCTCCATTCATCTTTCTGTCTGGCTCACTGGCTGCCAGCCCTGTACCCATGGTAATTCAAAAAGAGTTTAGTCTCTGCATAGGATATAAACCGCAAAGGCATATTTCCACCTGCATTAAAAAAATGAATGGAATTTAGCTGCAGTGTCTCAGATTTACAAATTCACCAGAGGTTGGGTGTAATTCACGAATACAGGATGTATTACATGTTGCTATTAAATAATACTAAAATAAAAACGACATAATGGGTATATTTCCTGCAACAAAAAGGGGGATTTATGGCACAGTAGAATCCAAGACATATAATAACCCATTACAAGTCATAAAGTCAAGAGATAGTTCATCATGTTTGACTGCTGATGTAATTGTAGTTTTATTTTTTCACATTGATACTCCTCAACCAATCTCAGAACCATCAGCTATCAGGCACAATGACCATTTTTTAAAGTCTGGAAAAGCCATGAAGGAAATGGAGGCTGAAGCCTTTTTTCCACGCATGTACTCCAGAAAATTTTCGAGGAAATTTCAGGACAGGCTGCCCCTGAAATCTTCCCTGACTTGTTCTCATATGCACCACACAGCACGAGGCTTTCCCAGTCAGACTGGGGGGGGGGGGGGGGGGGGGGGGGGGGGGGGGGTGGCGTTCATAGAGGGAAAAAACATGATTTTACAGGACGTGGTAAAGTGTTGCATAAGCAACAGTGTCTGATGCTATAATGAGAGTTTTTGCCTTTATATCAATGCTTCAGGTAATTTGACTTAAACAAAGTATCAATGAGTGGTAAAGAAAATACTGCAAATAGAAAAGAATATGGAGCGGCTTCATTCCGTGCACAACATTCAGTGCATTGCTGGCCACTGAGAGCGGCTGTGGGCCAGTGGTAGAGTCAGTCGTCTCTTGGCCGAAGGGTTAGGGGTTAGATCCCCAGCTCCTGCAGCAACATGTCCTATGTGTCCTTGGGCTGTGTACTGTATGAATGTGTCTGATTGGATTAGTTAACACTGATGGACACTTTACATAGCAGCCACTGCGATCAGTGTGTGAATGGGTTGGTGTGACCTGCAATATAAAAGCACTTTGAGTAGTCAGAAGACTAGAAAAGTGCTACACAAGTTCAATTTACCTTTTAAGGGCCATGTGGTAGGTAATGTAACATATCAGTGCAGGGCATTAGGGCACAATTAAGATGAGAGGTTTCTTCAATATTGGATAAGTGGTTTGTCAGTCATGTCTTTTCCATACATATAAAATATTTTTCAACCAGTACTTTGTAAAGGTTCAAGCAAAGCTGAAAGAAAACATGAATGCTCAGAACGCTGACCTTGTTACATGAATGTTAAAAAATGCTTCACTAGCCCATGAAACCTTTACCGAGAGTTTTTAAAGACAATATTGATCCCCACAATGATGTATGTTTCTGACAGATTAGAAAACAGGAGACGCAGCAGCATTTTGTCAGAGGTGAGAGACTCAGCCTCGGACTCAACCCTGTGCTTCCAGCAGAGACCACACTGTTCTCCAGTGTTTTCAAAGGGAGGACTCATCCATCCACCTGCTGACTGCCAGAATCAATCATCCCATTATCAACCCAATCCAAACAACCTGTCGCCAATCAGAAGTGGATGACAGCGTTAGCATGAGTAATGCCTTCACTGTTTGTGTTTCTGATTTTGTGTGTGATATGTGTGTTTGTCTTTGTTGCAAGGATGATAAAGACAACTTTGGTGTCTACATAACTGCAGGGATTTTGTGTGGTCGCCCAAGTCCTACTGTTGTTGTCACGAGAATCTGTAAATGTGAGTCAGTTCTGATTGTGTTTCCCGAGTGCTAAAGGAATGGTTGTGTTTGAACAGATGCGTAAGGGTTGTCTTCCAGATGCGATAGTGCTGGGAAAGCCAGTGATGGATGACCTGAACTAGGAAAGACTGATACGGTTCTTACACAGTTTGGTGTACTGTCAGCCTCTATGTGCATTTGCATAAGTCGATAAAGACACTGCATGATTGTGTGCGCAACAGACGGTGTTTAAAACAGCATAAGTGAGCAGAACGGAAAAGAGCGTCAGCCGATCAAACCTTTTCAGATTACATTTTTCATCTTAGTAACAGATTCTTGGGATCGCTAATTGCCTCCTTTGTCCCTTTCGAAAACACGAAAGGGGGCCAAAAACAATGGACCAAAGTTTGCACGAGTTCACGCACTTGTTCATTAGTGGAGCCTCAAAGTCTGCTTCTCCTCACATCCCACCAAGCTGTAATACCACTGTTGGAGACACTGGAGATACTGGAAACTAAGCTTCCTTAAGTGACACGTCAGCGGGCTTCATACAATGGTTACGCAACAGCAGCATCTGCGGGCCAAAGCACCAGCAGCACGGCCCACTAAATAAAACCAAACCAAGAGGGCCTTCACTGCACCGTGGACGCCACACTTCACGGCGTGCAGGCGGTGACCGAAAAGGCTCCAGTGCACAGGGCTTCAATTTGAATATGTGATGGGGAAACTGGTGCTAACATGCAAGAGCTGCGTCCAATAAGCATCCATCAAACGGGTTTGAGAGAGAAGTGGCTCCTCACAAACACGCCTTTCATGTGGTCGTCGGTTTAAGTGCTCTAATGCTCGGCGAGACACTGAGGCCTAGCATGGGGAAATGGAACAATACATTTAACCACATGAAGCAAAGCACCCAGGATTACTTCTGCACATATTTCTCTTTCTCTCTCTTTCCTCTCTCATTGAATCACAATTTCTCTCTTTGTCTTTCTCTCTCTGGAATTTTATTCTCTCTCCTTTTGCACACACACACACACACACACACACACACACACACACACACACACACATATATACTTGCCCTTGCAAACGAGCACCACTATAAACAGGGAATTTCTCCTAAATCCTTTTTACGCACACATAAAGACACACACAGTCAATGAAATATTACAAAATAAGGCTTATCACTAATGCAGGCTGTTCCAGCTAAAACAAACTATTATAGGACAGTATAATATAATTTCAACCGCTTTACGTAACCGTAAATTTTGTCAATTATTGCTTTTTTTTCCCCTCTCATTGCTTTGTCAGAATGTTGGTACATCTGATGAGAATACATCTGTTTCTGCACAAGTGTACAACACTTGCGTGCACCCACAATCCAGCCTGAACCAGCGACAGTCACACTTTCTCCTCCTCCCTCCTCTTCATCTCATTCTGTGAAGACAGATGTGCATACCAATGGGCCATCCCTTCATCCATCAGCGAGAGAAGAAGAAGAAGCAGATGCTGTCCTTCCACTACCACCCTGCCTGCATCTCTGCACGTAACTAAAACAAAAAAAAAAACACCTAGATGGACCCAACAACCTCATCCACGAAAAGCTGAGGCTCAGATCAGCTCTCCAACAGGACAGCCCTGGGTCATCCCCAGACTAAAGGATGGGAAGGGCTTCCACCCAAGAATGGGTTGATGTTACACACCACTGTAGGTGGTATCTGCTGCTACGACTTGAGAGCTACTCCAGAGCTTCTTTTTTTGCACTCTATCCGTGGCTGAACAGGTAGTTATGATGAATGCTATGCTTGTCAAAAGTAATCAATCATGCAAATGTGCATTTGAATACCAATTGCCGGTTTATACACTCCATTACTGTTCATTCAGACCACACTAAGTTATTGTGGAGAGTAACGATCTGCTCTGGATATGCATAGCCATAGATAAGTGAATTAAATTCTGCTTTGTCTGACCACAAGACTGTAAAAATCGATGCCAAATATTTGGTTGGACAGAAACAGGCCTGCGCCTGTCTAGAAGAGCCACTCAGAGGACAACCTTGTAGAGACACAGACGCTGAGATACCCCCATGAAGACGATGACAGCTACATGATGCCACCAGACTGCACAGACTGTAGCAGGCTGTAACTAGCAGATGTAGTTTAGTCAGGGCATCCAGACATTCCTCAGGGGGAGATTTCTCTGTGTCCCTTCTCAGTGTGCACATGTGAGTTTGATTTGCAATAAAAAAAAATAAAAAAACACGTATGTATTTCAAAATGAGGATTGGAAAGGAAAAAAATCCTCCTTTGTTAAAAAAAAAAAACGCAATTTCCAGTCAAGGAGCCTGTCAGGCTGCCTGTTAAAGCTGCTTTTGTTGCTAATGTTTGCACTAGCTTGTTTCATCCAGACTTCACAGCAAAGTCAAATCTCCGTACTCACCCACATACATTCCATTCTCCACCCGCTTTAAGATGTCGAAGGCGTTCTCCACGTTGCCCTCCAGGATCTCAAACTTGACGTCGTAGCTTCCTAAGTGATAGGACCCGTAAGCCGGCACCGTCGTTCTCAGGAAGACAATCTCTGTTGGAAGATAACAAGGAGACACAAAAGCTTTAGTAGCATGAAGCTCTATGGTCACATTGGGATTGCCGCTTAGCTAGTACCAACTCTTTCTTTTCTCCTTCTTTTTTTTCCTTTTTAAGACAAAGGCAATAAAAAGGGAAATGGAAAAGTGTGTGTTTGTTGTACACTGAGAGGGTCACATGAAGGTTGAGGCTTTTCAATGCAGTTTGGCTGAAGGGCCTTGGGTTCTTTGCACCCATTCTCAGAGCTTACGAGAAATGAGCTAAACTTCCCATGACGTTGAGCAAGAGTGTGTCTGAAACATGGTCTACACTCCGGCCAATAGATGCTTGTCAGCTGTCACTTTTTTGCGAGTGATTACCAAGCAGCATGGAACTTACTCTCTGACTGCATGGAGGACATCATGGAAGAGTTAATTCTGGGGTCAGAGGGAGAAGTATGGATTCTGACAACTGCAGGGAAACACATTTGATGGGAGCTTGGCGATTTAGGGAGAGATAGAGTCGAGCTAAAGAGAAAAAAAAGGAGGAGGAACACATTGACACTAGGAAAACACAAGATAGCATGTTGTTTTCAAACTTGTTTCCAAAGAATGTAACAGGATGTTCTATCAGTAATCGAAGCCACAAATTTTGTGTTTTGAGGGATAGTTAAAATGTAGAAAAGCAGGACACAAAGAAAAAGATGATCGGTTGTTTTAAGGCTTGGTTTTTAAAGCTTCCAAGGGCGAGCTGCTGGCTGTGACCCACGGCCTGCGACTGTCCTTTAATCATGTTTTACCATTGATAACCTGGTGCTCTCTTTTGATGTAGCTCTATTGTGTCTGTTTTAATAGGAATATGTTGTTGTTTAAATGTCATTTTTGCACATGCAAGACAAAGACACATTTTCTCATTTTGAACAAAAGAAAGTATCGACAATAAAGCATATTTTATTCTCAAACTCAAGATTTTGGAGGGGGAAAAATTTGCTTCCTCTCTAAAAAATGATTTTATCAGATAGGACGGCTGAAGAAAGACAGGAAATGTTGGGATGAGAGAGTGGGGGGTGACATACAGCAAAGGATCAAGGCGGATTTGAACCCACGGCCGCTGCAGCAAGGACTACGTCCTCTGTACATGGGGCATGCATCAGAACCGCTAGGTTAGCTGGTAAGTCTCCTTCTTACCCTCTGGCCTGAGGAACTCTCTGAAGGTGGGCAGGGAGATGAAGGTGTGGGAGACAGAGTGCGTGGGGTTCAGAACACAGGCGACGTCATTGGGCTGACAGGTCTTTATACAGCGGATGGTGTCAGAGCGTTCAAGCCGCGCCACTCTAAAGGAGAGAACAAACATACACACCCACAAAAAAAAAGGAAAAAACAAACACATGGCCTCTGACCTCTAGTAAATGTCTGCATAAAGACCAAAGAATCAACCACCTTTTAGTTTTCAAAACATCCTTAAGAGCACCCCATGGCGTAATCATGAACTCAGTGGGATAACTCAAATGGCCCACCATGGATAATGGCTATAGCAGTCAACATTAAAAACAATCAGATTTCTTCGTGGTTTGGAGGAATATTAAACCAACAATGGCCCAAAAGTTCATGCTGAAGCCAAACTTTGCAGCCTGTGGAGACAAGCACTGCCATTGATGCGTTTCTGATGCACTTTTTTCAAGCATTGTGGGAAATGAATTACTCCACTCACAGAGAATGATCCACAACCTGCTCAGGAAAATATTTGGATTTGCTGAACATCCCCGGCTTCACATCAGATAATCTCTTGAGGAGGATTTATGTGGCGGGGGAGTGTTCTAAAAGTCTCCTAAATTGTGAGCAACATGACTAGACAACTCCCCAACCTCTCCCCGGGGCAGCTCTCATCCTATTATTTAGGGCTTTGTTTATTCCACAGACTAATCACTGACAGGTCGGAGGGAATGGAGGGCCCCTGCTGGCTCCTAAGGCTAACACCACCTGAAGTATCGCTATTCACTACCTGTCTGCTACATAAGACTCTGAGAGAGGCTCATGCGGCATTAACAAGCTCATACATCAAGGGTTTGTCTTTGAAACCATGTGGAACTTGTGAGCATAAAGCGCTATTGAATCTAAATAAAAGCCCCGACTTTGACATCCAAGATCTTAAATTGAAGCTTTGTCTTCGCAGAGGAGACAAGTCAGTACATGGTTATATTGGGTTATAAAAACAGCCAAGCTGCCATGTATAAGTCCACTTAATGTGCATGGCAGCCTTATAGCCTCATTGTGAGTCATGTGAGCCGTAGATCTCTGGAGTTCCTCAGGGGACCTATAGGCTGCAGCTCAAAGCACAGGCCCGGCTTGGGTTGCAGGGCTCCTTCCATGTTGAGCGAGGAGAGAGAAGCCCCTGACAAAAAGTCAAGCCGCCACTGGGTAGGGGCTTGTAATTAGCAATTAGCGGGTGGGTCCAAGTTTTGCTTTGGCCCAGGCCAAACCCACAAAATGTTCTTCTAGTTTAAAATACTGCAGGCTGAGCTGCAGAAAGGCCAGAGCGGGGCTCTAGAGGACAAGGTGAAAGCTCTGTTGGGGTAGAAAGTAAATTTACGACAAGATAATGACCCAGGGTGAAATGCCCCCCCCCCCCCCCCCCCCCCCCCCCCCCCCCCCAAACACAGATGGGCACTTCAAAGCAGGGACAGCAAGTTGCGCTTACTACAGCCCCATTTGTGTGTTTGTGCACATGTATCTCTGTGACAAGATTGCATGTTTGTCTGTATGAGTGTTTGGTCATTTGTGCATGCAAACATGCTTGTGTATGTATATGAGTGTATATGTGTGTGTGTGTGTGTGTGTAGATGCACAAATGCATGTCTTCTACATCGCTCCATGCCTCACGTGGCCCAGCCCAGGAGAAAAACCCCAATACTTTCAGCCCAGAAAGAAAAACAGACTTTTTGGATGAAAGTCCTCTGGTCAAGCGTAAGGCCTTTTATTTTTTTGGTAATTATTATTTATAGTCGGCACATTGATAACGCCCCAACACAAACACTGTAGGGCATCATTCATTCTGTGCACGGTGATGTTGCTGTACCACAAATTGTTCAGACCACCGGCCAGAGCCCAGAGCCCCATAACTCAATGTCAGAGTGGAGGAAAAAACCTTCTGCGCGCCACTATGTTCTTATTTTAAGGATATCCCCACCAGGGACCGAGTGCATCCTTACTGGCCCTGACAGCTTAGGACAGGAGGAACCTAGGACATCTGAATTTACAGTTATTATAAGCCACAGCCCTCAGGCAGCAGCCTCACAGCATGTCAGACTATTTATACCTTCTCCTGCTGGTGCACATTTCCCTTTCTGTTGCCACTGCATCCCATCGCATGTCACTTACTCAGCCTTCATTTGGATTATCAGTCTGCTTTGGGGTTTACACCCGCAGAATGCAGTGGAAAACTGTGCATTTTACATTAAGCTGAGAATATGACATGAGGTAAAGAGATGGGCATGAAAAAACCTGCCACAGAAAGATGAATTTGCGGTGCAAAGTAACCGATGTTTAGGAAGTGGAAGTAAGAAAGCAATAAAAGCCCCAAACTGGCTCAGTTTTGACTTGATTATTGGAGGTGTAGAGTCGCTTGGTTGATTCCCCCCCCCCCACCCACCCACCCCTGTAAATGCACACATTGAATATTACTCAAGAGTTTGGCTTAGAGATGCTAATATGTATATTTTTAAAGAAAAAGTTTGACACTGTCATTAGAAACATAATTGTTGCGGGAAAACTTGTTCATCAAGAAGCAACGCAAACTTTGTATCAGAAATGTCATTAATATCAATAAAAGCTTTTATGTGGTTGTTTTAAGACCTTGTATCGGGTTTTAAATTACCTTATTTATAGGTTTTTATAGCTGAGCAACTTCCGACGAAAGTAAATGTAACTTTTAAGCTACAGATCATTTGATATCCTTTTCATCAATGTTGTCTGGACAATAATAAGATGATGCAATGTGAGAAAATCTTCATGCCCCCATCTGGGATTCGGCCCTCACATTCCTCACAGCTCCCTTTTCTGAGTAAACTCCACAATGCACCATGATCAAAAACAGGATTGGACTTGAACATGTGTTACTTCTATTTCAGTTTTAATAGAAAACTGTTCATCCAACACAAAAACCATAAAATGCTGAAGAAACGTCAGACTTTATCATGCAACCACCATCCAATTACACTCAGTCACAGGCAGACTTGGGACTTCTTGTTATTTACCCTGACCTAGAATGCCACCTAGAGGCTGTCACGATGCCCTTCCTCCAAGACAATACATTCAAGTGGACCCCATTCCTACTGCTGAATGATGATCCTTAATTCTAGCGTTTAAAAGTTGATTAGGTAAGATGCTATAAAATTAAAAAAAAAAAATAGTGCTTTTGATTTTGTGTGTCAACTATTTTTTTAACCACACTTAAAAAATGATGTGTCAGCTTTGACACAACTTTCAGGCAATGAGCCGAAACATAACAGTCACAAGTAGCATAAATCCATGCATGACTGTTGGATGTAAGGATAATATTCAATAATCAAGAACTGACTTTATATGCACCTGCCATTTCCACCTATGACTGTGGATTTATACAGATAAAGAATTAAATCTATATTTTCCTGCATCTATCTATGCAGTTTGTTCTGCAATCATCCATACACTACAACACATGATACTCAATGTTTCAAAGAACATAATCTATGGTTGTCTTGGATGCATTTTGCGTAATTTTTTATGCAAATTTTGTAGGTGCTTATGACACATCTTTTTTTTAAGAGTGTAGTAACTTGTGTCAGCTTATAACTCTTGTGTTTATTCTAGAAGGGGATTGTAAGGAACTCTGGGCTCCTCCTGGGTAACAAACACCAGCACCTTAGCCAGGTAAGTGCTGAGCGTGCCGTAGCGACGCAGCCTTAGCTCCAGAGACAGATCAAAGTCCTGCGGTTGGTCGATGAGCTTTCCCACTGACATCACTCCGCCAGTGGGCACCCGTTCTGTCTTGAAGAAACCGCCCTCGTTACCGGCGACGATAGCAATCTGGATGTCATCGCCGGGCGCGGTGTGCGAGGGGCCCATGCGGAAGATGTTGGTGAAGACGGGGATGTTGGTGGGGAAGGTGAGGTAGTAGTAGGTTATTCTCAGGGGCATGGTCAGGCACTCGACAGACTCATTGCAAAGCAAGCGTTCGCATCGACTGCAAACAGAGAGGAGGTTGGGGGACAAAAGAAAAAAGGGACGAAACACGACAGAAAACAGGCACAGAGAGAAAGAAAAAGAGAGACCAGGTGTAAATTTCATTTGCCGTGCATGACATGCAGTGGGAGGAACATCAGTCTGCAGCGTAACACTTCACAGGGCAGTCGTGGTGCTCTTTGTGGGGTCATGCAGGAACTTCTGTCACCGGGTGATCAAACGCAGCCTCTAACGTAAACGAGCCAATGAGAAAATATCCATATGCATTTCATCATTCTAAAACAACACAACATGCTACAGCCGAAAACGCTTTTGAAGTCATTCCAGCTGTGTGCAAACTGGACATGCAGAGCCTTGATCCATACATATGAACACGTGTCAGTTTTAAAAGGCCTGGAAGTGTTTACTGGTGTTCAAAGAGCTCTTGATGGGATGATCATTCAGACTTGGCTGTGAGGTGCATGGGCCTTTTATGTGTGACGTTTGTGTTTTCAACATCTATTATTTCTCATTTTACTGTAAGAACAGGCAACGCATAAGATCACATCATCAAAAAAAAAGAAAAAAAGTGCTTCGTTTTGATCCTATATTAAAGGAAAAATGTGCGAGAAAATGTGCTGATTCTGAAGCCTCCGCTCTCCTCCAGCGGCACACCTCCTACACCTCTCCCATCGCAATTGCACAAAGGATTTATCAACAAGAACGCACAATAATTTAGCACCTTTAGGCGCAAGCAGCGGAAAAAATGTACCTTGGCTCGAGCTGCAATTCTTTTTGCCTGCATTGTTGTGTTAGTAGGCTAATGTTAGCACACTTTGGTTCACTCACAGCTTCCTATTGTACCTAAATTGATAGGGAACGACACTTGGGTGACATCCAAATAAGCAGTGAGTAGGTTGTGTTATTCTTCTTTTCTCTAGTCCTAGACTAAAACAGCTTTATATGCAATGTAAACATGATGTTAACACGTCTCTGACAACGGTACAGCTGGCGGGACTCGGGCTTCTCACTCATGTAGGCAGTCATGACTCAGAGAGGAAATTTAATGTGATGATCTCTTGATTAAAATGTAAAAACAAATTCATACATTTTTCAATCATCAGGCTTAAAACGAGCTTTTGGTGGGGATTGGGATAATTTTCTGTTCAAAGGATTGATTTGTGGAAAACTTGATCTGCAGAACTGAGAGTGGGATCATTTTAAACTCAAACTGAAAGGGTTATTTTTAACAGGTGTCAGTTATGTTGTCTTTTATAATCAGGTAGCTTCATGGTATGTGGTGTCTCATTTAAGTACAGTTCTTATTTTGGATTATATAGTTTTTGTAATGTAACTTGTTTTGTTGATTACTTTGTACTGTATTCAAAGGCCTGCCCACATACAGTAGGGAGAGGCATTCACAAATAACTTGTATGCATGGTTTTGGGTCACAAGTTCCTTACTTGTCCCTACAAAAATAATTATCAAGTTAAATGTGTGTCTGTGCGATCTTTTCAGTGACATTGCGTGACACCTAGACAAAATGAAGGTACTCACATCTCTCCAACACGTCTGTAGTTGTTCGGACACTCAAAGGACAGACATTTGAATCCTCCCTGTACATTAAAGCAGCTCTCATTTACGGTGCATGTGTGTGTGCCCGTCACACATTCATCGATATCTGCAAACAAAACAGACAAAAGCTAGAAAAAAAGCAATATTCATAATAGTCAAAAAAATATATTTGTATTAAAAGTGATGTAAGCCATCACATGTTAGTGACTAGTACGTGACAACCCATTAAAGATAACTTACCCTGACAGCTGCGTCCGTTAGGAGCCAAAGTGTAGCCAGTGACAGGACAGGAACAGTGGAAGCTGCCAGGACTGTTGTGACAGCGATAAGAGCAGATATGACCTCCAGTGGGCAGAGCACACTCGTCTATGTCTACAAGTGTCACAGAAACAAAAAAATTCAAGACAAACCAGAGAGTACAATTCAAATATTTATCTCAACTTCATCATTTTTGATATTCAACTCGTTTTGCATCTATTTCCATGAAGGTAGTTACTTAAATGTATGTTTAAACAGATGCAGGCTTTCTTTATTGTAGATTTGAGCAGCGGGAACCCACTGTACTGAATACAGGACAAACTGTCGTAGACTTTGGAATACAAAGGATGAAATATTTTCTCATGTGTTGCTGTAATTTCCTGTTAAAATGGCTGTCTGTACCTTCACAAGTCAAGCCATCGATGTCACTGAGCTGATATCCGCGGCGGCAGTAACACTGATAGGAGCCGTACACGTTGGCACACTCTTGACTGCAGGGGTTGGCCTCACATTCATTCAGATCTACACAGAAAAAAAAGACTAGTATGAACTATTCGTTCATGTACAGATATGATTAGAATGAAAACAAAACTTCACCTTCATAGCAGGGGATCCTATTTGAAAAAAGTACTGATACAAGAACAGCCAAAGTCAAATAGATCACTGAGACACACAGAGTATTTTTATTTCAAATAAACGAATAAGCTAAAAACTAAACTTAAACTTTATAATCCTATTCCTGGAAAGTTTTAATTGTTGTATTTTGATTTTTATGCATATCCTCAAGTAAACAACCAAACCAAAACAGCTTGATTCCATTGCAGGTATTACAACTGATCTGTCAGCCGGGATTGAAGCCAAAAGGTTGTCTACCTCGGATCTGAACAGAAGTAATTATTTTCTGTCACTGGTAATATCTGCTCAGTAAAGTCTAAAGCACACAAACACACTCTGTAGAAAAAGTTGCACTTCTTCTTTAGCCTGAGTTGCATATATCATATATCAAACTGTATTGTGGGCTCATGTTTTTTTGTATGGGTGGGATATGTATGTATATATGTGTTGTGTGTTTGTATGTATGCTGGCTGCTGGAACACCTAAATTTCCCTGCTGGGATGAATAAAGTATATCTTATCTTATCTTATCTTAGGAAATTTATCTTACCGTCACAATTCCTGCCGTCAGGAGATAGTTTAAAGCCGGTGGTGCAGCTACATTTGTAGGATCCCAGAATGTTCTCACACTTATGGGCACACAGACGGCCGGGGTAGTGCCTGCATTCATTGATGTCTAAAACACAGAGTCCAAAAAATGACAAAGTAAGAGTAAGTCAATTCTGATAAGATTGATTTATGTTGTATTAACATGCCAGGAACATTGAGCCACCTATTTGGGTAGTTTAAGTGTTATCTATCACATTCTTACCCTCACAGATCCGACTGATGCTGTTGAAGATGTATCCAGGCTCACACTCACAGCGGTAGGAACCCACCTGGTTGACGCAACCATGACCTTCACAGACCTTCTCAGGACCCTTACACTCATCGATATCTGCAGAGATGAATACAAATGTCAGTCAACACCGTCTTTTTGATCTCATCTGACCCATTTATACTGTTTGTATTTATCACTGCTGTTCATAGCTGCAAACATGACTATGTTTATAGCTTTATATATTCACTACCTGTTTACCATCAAATCATATTTATTCCTCAGGGAAATGCCTTTCTAAGTTATTTTATTTTATTGGTACTATTTTATTTCACATTTAAAAAATTCTAATAATTTATTCTGGCCTCCGAACTTTTAAACATGGTATGTGTTAGAATGCAGTTTGATTTGGTTCGGTGTCTTTATCAGCCGTACCAACACAGCGTGTGCCCTCATCATTCAGGTGGTATCCTCGACCGCAGTTCACAGAGTTCCTCTGGCAGATGTAGGAGCCAACTGTATTGATACAGATCTGCCCTCTGTGGCACGGGCTCGTCTGACTGACGCATTCGTTGATATCTGAAAACAAAGACAAGACAAGAAATTGAATTGTTACATTAACCGAACATACCATCTTTAAGCTTCTGCCTAAATTTACACACAATTGTATTGGCAATGGTACAGCAAAGGAATCTGTTAGTACCAGTTCAATTAGGATACATGTTTTTACTAAATTATATATGAGAAAAGAGATATTCCTGACTCAGTGTGGCAGAAGAAAGTTCATAAAGTATCGAAGATCATCTGTCAGCATTGACTAGTAAAATCACAATGAATGAATGAAGGTCTGAAATAAATAAACCCTAACCCAAATCACGATTAACTGATGCTATTTTGTCCCTTTAGGCGCACCGTAGATACACCTCTGAATTGTCTCCCTGTAGTCATAGTGATGGAATAGAACTACACTGTTGCATCTTTGAATGTCTCACATCACCCTAAAACACTCTCAGACAGCTCAGCTGACCAGTCTGAAGTGATATCCGTTTTATTAAAGGCAGAATATGCAAAATTGTACACATAAATACAGCAGGAATCCAGTATATCCTCTGTAAATGACTCTCTGAGTCATGACTGTCTAATGAGTGAGAAGCCCCAGCTGTGTTGTTGTCAGAGCTGTGTTTACATCATGTTCACATGGACGAGACGGCCTTGCGTATAAAGCTGTTTTAGTCAAGGACTAGAGAGAAGAAGAATAACATAATCTACACACAGCTTATTTGGATGTCACATAAGTGTGTTTAGATCACGGTCATTCTGTGTCAGTTATTGCTCAGTATGAAGCTACGAGTTAACAAAAGTGTGCTAACATTAGCCTGCTACCACAACAATGCAGACCACAGGCAATTGCAGCTCGAGCCAAGAACAACTTTGTCTGCCGCTTGCGCTTAACGGTGCTTAATTATGGTGCGTTCTAATTCATAACTCCTTTTTGTGAACGTGAGTGGAGAGGGCTTGGAGGTGTGCCGCTGTAGGAGAGCGGAGGCTTCAGAATAGCGGAGGTGTCGCCAAACAGCAGTTTGTTTTGGTTTAATGCTGGAACTCAAGGGCGACATCTGCTGGATCAAAAAGTAGCACATTTGTCCTTTAAAATCCATTTCACTTTGTTACATAAAGAGTTACCTACCAGATGGTCTTTACTTTATTTCAAAATAAAAGCAGGGTTTAATTCAAACAAGTAAAGCACTCTGAGCTTAGGACAGTGCAAAAGTTCCAAATCAAATCCAGTAAACTTTTTTATTTAATGTGAAATAATTGAATTTGAAAAATGTGATTAATCGCGATTAACTATTAAAGTTTAGCGGTTGGTATTTATTGGTAAGGGCTGTTGTAATATGGTGCTTACCAATGCAGCTGCCGAGGGCGTCCTGGATATATCCAGCACCACACTTCACCTTAGGGAGGCATCTGAACGACCCCTGAGTGTTTTGGCACTCAAACTGTGGTCCACAGTTATGGATGTTTGTCTCACACTCATCAATATCTATGTCAAAAAATACAGGAGAATTGAACATATGCTGCAGATACACAGTTACAAAAGGAAACTAGGAGCAGGTTGACCGACCTTTGCAGTTGTTGTTGTCCGTGAGTTCATAGCCGGTCCCACAGCTGACCTCTCTCTGACAGCGGAACGAGCCCTCTGTGTTGATACAGCGCTCGCCTCCTCGACAATTACTCGCTCCAAGCAAACACTCGTTGATATCTGTAAGTGTTTGAAAAGCAGAGAATCTCTTTTCATACAAACTAAAGCAAAACAACTTGAATTCAAAAGTGTGAGCCGGGAAGAGGATTGCTTGCCGTCACAGCTCTTTCCATCTGGTTTGAGTTTGTAGCCTTTGGAGCAGGTACAGGTGTCATTGCCCACGCAGAGATGAGCACATTTCCCTGAAAGGAATTTAAAAACCTGATGAATACTGACACTGGACTTGCAGAATGTAATCATTTAAACTAAGAAGAAGTGTTATTGATGATACTGTCCTCTCCATACCATTGCACTGATCAGTTAGTACTGAATTATCTCCATTGTCCTTGGTTTCATCCCGGTTCGGTACTGCATAAAAAAAAAATTAAAAAAAGAACACAGCTCAAAAGTGCTTATGTAAATTAAATGACTTATTTTTAAATCTTAAACCTCTACTTTTTTTGTATTATTATAAAGAAGCAGCCCAAAGACCATCAAATATGTTCAGTAGATATTTGAACCTCCTTCAAGTATTCAATGCAATGAGCAAAATGCAATGAATGTAGTTATCCAACAGGGGGCAGTACTGGTCTATATTCGACAACATCATTAAAACTATCATATATAATTCTAATGTCTCTGTTTTACAGTAAGATGAAGCCCTAAGACCTGTGAATATGGTGCTTACTTGTAACACCCTTTAATAGCTTGAAGAAATGACAAACCGCAACAACTATGTTCATCCAGAGGGGGGGCAATGTTGCCTCATATTTGACAACAACAAAGGCTATCCACAGTGAATAGGCTACTTCTATCTGACACTAAAAGGGAGCCTTATCACCTTCAAATATGTTGCTAATTAACCTCTTTCAATAACTGTAAGTAATTACCAAAAGCGCAATATACCTCCAAGAGAGGGCAGTGTTGTCCTATGTTTTCCAAAATCAGTGGCACTTTCATTTCTACACGTTATGCCTCTATTTCACAGTAAAAAGCAGCAGTAAACAACTTCTTTTTTTTAATTGAAGCAAGATCCAAAAAGCAGGCACCATATACTTCCAACAGGGGGCAGTGTTGGTCTAAGTTTGACAACACCAGTGACACTTGATAACTGAAGATTTAGTTTTACAGTAAAAAAAAAAAACATCCCTGAAACCTTCAAAAGTTTCTAATTTTATAACTGATAATAATTTAAAGTAGCCTAATGACTAATAAACAATGAATGTATATATGCAACACGGGGCAGTGTAAGCCAGTGTTTGACAACAACAGAGATTTTTTATTTCTGCAATACATGTCTCTATTTTACAGAAACAGATGGCACTAAAAAGCCCTTGGTCATTTAAATATATTGTAAAAGGTTTTAAACTATCTTATATAACTTGAAGCAATGATGGAATAACAATGACCATGAACATCCAGCAGAGTTTTGATATCGACACTAAATTGGTCTTCTCTTGTCTGAGATTTAGAGATCTTTAATGCATTTGGTCAAATGACTGTTTTTAAGTTTCTCTAATACAAACTAACTTAAGGAATAAATGTAATATCTAGCCTACTCCATCCTTGTTTTTTCCCCACCCACATTCAGTTTGTCTTGTGGGCGTGGTCTGGTTATCATGGGTTCCATACTCGCAGCAAGCCCTGGATACCAGACCACACTGGTAGCCAACGGACAGGCTGTGGTCACAGGAGAGGCCCTGCTCCTGGGCGGCCTTCCCCAGAAGACAACAGTCACAGCACATCTGCAGAAGACAATAGAAGAAGGCCCATAATGTCAACTTAACCTGCAAAAGGGAAACATATGAGAAAGGAGAGCAACACTACATCACAGAGACGAAAGAAGTGTCAAATAAGAGGAGGCAAAAACTAAAGACTGAAAAAAAAGATCAAGATGTCAGATGATGCTGCTTTGTAAAAATGCTGCAGACATTTACACTGCAAAATGGGGCAGGTGTATTTCAGACAGAAATCCAAGCTCTCAATCAAGCAGACAGGTGGAAAGGAGTTTGATTGAGAAGTCAAGTGGACTGACAGGATTCAGAAAGATTGAGTGACAGAAAATAAGTTGCATATCAGCAAGAAGACGGGCTGACAGACGGTGATAAGATGACATCATCCCCCTCTGGCAGAAGCAAACTCTATCAATCATTATGGCAGCCTGGTAATGTCAGTCCAGGAGGGGGAGGGGAGATGAAAACAGCAGAGTCTGTGTGAAGGGTGTGTTTGTGTTTAAGTTGGTGCAATAAAGTAATATACCTGAAATGAAGCCTTGTGTGATATATCTGGTTTGTGTTATAAATAGTGACTGGGTGCATGCATGCCATAGGTCTGTCAAATATTAAACAGGGGTGCATATCTGTGTCACCTTGACACTGTCCTTGAAAACTTTACGTGTATCTGGCAACTTATGGAAAGACATTCTTTCCGTGGCAGCTTACACAGTAGAAGCTGTATATATTTGAAGGCTTTGCATGTTTGAGAAATGTGCAAACAAAAGTGCCCACATCAGAAAGCTTTACTTTTCCTCATACGTGAGTGTGGTTTTAATCTGCTTAAAATACCATGTCAGCAGGGTTCCCTAAATCAGGCTAGGTCACATTTTGCCTTTACTTGTCCTCCAACTGTGTAGTCCTCCTTACCTCTCTTGAACAGATTTTAACCCCAGAACTGTTTTGTGTATCTTGTTTGTCTCTTTTTAAAGGAATTCAGCAGGTTATTGATTTAAAAAACACAGTACGCTACCTGCAGAGAACTGAATGTCAGACAGACACTATCGCTAGCTGCTGGACATGAATTGAGCCAAATCGTTTCCCACAGTTGTGATCAAAGACAACAAATGTACTTTCGACAGTTTTCCAGTGTATATGAATGTTGTAGGGCAATTATATGTTTAGAGCTTGTTTTTGCTGTTCCATGGAGTCAAAGTAAGTCAGTAAACTGTTGTTGACTTTTGCCTCATGTTAAACATAAACAACAAATTCCTTTTTTGTGGATTTATGGGAAAGGTGGGGATTGTCATTTCTTGATTCATAATGTCTTCAAAGCCTTTGTTACTGTAATTACAATAAAACAGTACACAAATAAAGCAAAGCTATTACATCATCGATTAAGAATGGATGAAACCCGCTCCTTCTCAAACATATCTTTTGTCTTTTTCAGGTAACACCTTTGAGCGTGAGCCAGAAACCTGCACTTGCAAGTGGATCAAGTAAAGACAAGCTGTCCCACAGACAATTATCTCGTCCTTTCCAGAAAGTGTACCAACTTGCATCCCGGCGTCTCTGTACTCTGCCAAGCGTTCATCTCTGTGATGTGTTGGTATGAAATACGTTGTGAAAATAAAGGGGCACTGTGAGGGGAATTAAATAAAAGAAATAGATGGGCTGAAAAGTGCTTGGACGTGCGCCTGCAGAAGATCCCAGAGTCAGAGCTCAATTTACAATGTATCTGACAGCAACAAGCTCCATTCCTCCCCAGAGTGACATGCCTCATCCTGCTTACGCACACATACACAAACTTACACACTATGGCTCTCATTAATCATTAGCCCTCCAAACTGGCTGTCCAGCAGAGTGATATATTGTACACAGATTGAGTTAAGTGGTGTTTTTAAGCCCGTAGTGATTTATTTTGAGCTTTTCTTACACACCTTTGTAGTCTTGGTCTCGCAGGTGTTGGTGAACAAAGAGTCACAGGCTCCTTGGTCTTTGGCCATGTTGATGCCAGTGTTGCACATGTTATCCTCCAGCACTGCAACACAGCACTGCTCCTGCACAATCCTGTCAGCAAGAAAAGAAAGAAAAAAGAAGAAGCACAAAACACAGGTGGTGCATTTATTCTCAGCTCCATCCGTAACCTCCACAGTGCAATACATCTCTGCCTTACAGAGTAGCCCATTAAAATTAGCCCGAGGCACGCCTGATGGGGATCTCAGGGTTGTCACACTAAAAATGTCTTGATGAGTGGGTAGAGTCGGCCCTGTGTGAATTCAGAGGAGGGTAGTGTGGAGGTTTATTGTGATTTGCAGCACTGACATCACTTGGGTTAAACTGGGTTGTGCAGCACTCCCGGAGGCTTTTGCTGCTCTGTTTTTGACCAGAGTTAAACCACTTTTTCAGTCCCAGGATGTCAACCCTGCGCAACTCTTTCTTCGTGTTGACTTTTTGAAGACATAGCTTGTATAATAATAACCACTATAACAAACCGCTCCTTTAAAATAAGCATGCTGTGTCCTGTTAGGACAGATGCGTGACTAACAGTTGCCAGGTTACAGGTTAATGATGTCACTGGAATACAATCGTCTCAAATGTTCCTCAGAAATCAAAGAAAAATCATATCAAGAAAAATAATGCAACCAGCCAACCTTCTGACTTTTGTGCAAATGTGGATCATAAAATGTATAATTATATGAATCAATAAAATTATTCGTATAAACAGGGGTGTGTCCGGGACTTTGTGACTGGGGTGGCCAAACTGTGGCAGTGACCAATGCAGGGGTGGCCACACACACACATTTACATAAACATAAAATAACTGTATAGATTTTGTGTTCCGGTGTATAACTTTTTAACTTGTTAACACAACGGAGTGGCAGTATATACACTTTCTAAGCTTCATTCATTAAGGACTCTAAAGAAGATGTGAGTCCCACGCCATTCAATCACAGTTAAGTACGCCAGGAAACTAGCGATAACTCTAATTGGCAATGTGCCAGTGACAAAAAAATGTATGTTTAAAAGGAGTTGGCTTGTAATATTTTGCAGACTCACTCCTCTTATGTCATATGAAGTATAGCAGACCGGTATAACATTGCAAACTGGTTATTTTAACAAACATTGACAAAGCAAATAGCCAATCATAGCATATTTTGGCATGGCACACAGGGTGGCCAATCAGATTTTAGGCAGACACGACCCTGCATATAAACATGTGAAAGGGAGTCACTGGACCGAGCACACCGAGCAAGTAAATGTGCTCATTATTATCGAAGTATCAGTTGCTTACTGTTTCTATTTGATCAGATTTCTTTGTATTGTCTAGCTCTGGCTGTGTTTTAATGCAGTCCAGTCAGTTAAGAGAGGATGACTGTTTCTGTCTGGTCTTGATCTGTGTCACTGTAATTTTTCCTCTCCGCCTCCTCTCCCTCATTTCCAACAAGCCTCTTTATCAACTCTCACCAGAAACTTCTTTCCACATAAACTACTGGGGATCTCAAATTCACGGCAGGGCGCACACCTCCTCTGCAGAACCTTTTAAGGGCAAAGTCAAGCTCTTGTTTTTCTCCTCTATTTTTTCTCTCATACTTTTCCCCTTTGTTGACTGCAGTAATCGTTCAGATTTCCTGTTATTGCCTCTCTCCTACCGTCCTACGTCCCTTCTATGTCGCATTTCACCTCTGAGGTATTTCCTGGGGTTTTAGAAACAGCCCCTTCTCTGACCCCCCCCCCCCCCCCCCCCCACCCCCTCACCTCTCTTCCCGTCTGCTCCCTCCAAAACCGCTGCCATTTCCCTCTCTACTCCACATTTAACGCTATAACTAAGACAAATTTGGGATCACTCTGGGTTCCTACAGTAAATGTGTATGCTGTCAGTGTTCACAGCAGCAGATCACCCTGGTTTATGAGCCCTGAACCTGTGGCAGCACACCTCCTAGGGTTACCAGCAGACCTGTTATTATCCCATCACGATTAGCGCTTCCTGCTCTCATACGTAGTGAATAATGTGCCTGGAGATTTTGGTAAGGTAAAGTAATCTAGTAGACCTTTTCCCATAACATGGTACATGCCAAATTCCTGAGGGATACAACAGAAAGAGCAGTGCAATGCAAGATTATGACAAAAGTTGCAGCAGGTAATGACTCGTCAATCTGAACAAGCTCCAGGCAAATCTGGTGATGTAAAGATGATCAATCAATGAACGCAGCGTGGTAGATAACATCTGCTTACATGCATGTGGTGGACCCCGAGATAAGAGGGAGTGACGTGCAGTCTTGGTTATCATTTCCCCGCTTCTGGCCATCTTTACAGCAGTCCTCCACCGAGATCTGCTCTGCTCCTGCGGGCATTAAAAAGCAGAGAAACGTTTTTACATGTGTGATCAGATAAAACGGTGACACAACCAATTTACCATGAACTGCCAAAAGAACTATTTCTCATCTGTCAGTTTCTATTTTACATAGGTAAAGGGAACCCCTCTTACAGCATGGTACCTGTAGACCCCAGATGTTAGAATGCAACATCTAGTCTTAAAAAATCTTCATGCAGTCACAAAAGATGGCTCACTTACTCAACTTAAGATTGGCTTCCTACCAATTAAAACAGACATGACAAGAAACACTTTACATGGCTTGGTCTTAAGAATAGTTTAATGAACATAAACTGTTTATAAGAAGCTGACCAAGTCACTTGATTTTAAAAGAGATGCCATTAATGAAGTGCCTTAAACCTGCATTTTTCTGAAGACCAGTGGGGGGCGACTCCACTTGATGTAAAAGGGATTCTGGCTCTATGAAACCAGATGAGTAAATTGGTTGAATTTTACATACTGTAGGTAAACATTTTCCAAACAAGACTGTGGTCACAATTACTCTCCTGTAACTAAGCCAAAATGTGCTTCTTTGTTTTTTCTGACTTTAACTTTATGTCAAATGAAATTACATGTAGCAATGATCATGTATTTATTTGCATGTTATTTTAATACTAAACACCAGGTGGAGCGACAGCACGTGGCAGG
This sequence comes from Labrus mixtus, assembly GCF_963584025.1. NCBI lineage: Eukaryota > Metazoa > Chordata > Actinopteri > Labriformes > Labridae > Labrus > Labrus mixtus. The sequence continues at coordinate 11,717,263 of NC_083615.1, forward strand.
CTTAGAACTCCAGCTGTGCGTATTGAAGCACCCAGTGATTGACGGGCGGTGCAACATGTCATGAGTTTCATTTGAATGTATGCTTTTGTATTGGATTATTGGAACCACCTTTATGTATGGAACTGTAAATGAATGGATTGAAGTGTTTTTTTTCTTAAGTAGAAAGTTGCAGAGGACATTGTTTGGATTGTTGAGTTGTTTGGTCAGAACACGCGTCTCGATCTTGTCCGCCAATTTGTCACTCAGTCAGTGATTTATTTGGACAATATTTGGTTTGTTGAATTAGTCTTTAGGGTGTGGTTATGATTAAGTGTGCCCTGTCAAACATGATAGGGATGTGGTGTGCTAGATAGCCAAACATTTATGACGCACGCCCCATGTGAGGAGGCTACAATCCTCATAGCAATAGCCGTAGGATCTAATCCAACCTCGGCCCTTTGCAATATGCATCCAGCCTGCTTTCCAAAGATGGCAACTTGTTTTAAAAGAACAGTGCTGCCACTTATTTTACCCACTTTATCGTTGCAAGCATTATTTATTCTGCAAAAAATGTAACTTATACATGATGATAAACATGCTGATAAACATGCTCTTTACTAGGAAAGTGACTTGTGATCAAAATTCAATTCTAAGCCAAATCAAGAAAGGGTGTGCCCTTTCCTTCTGAAAAAGCTGCTCTTTAAAAGATTAAATCTTTGCAAATCAAAATGCCTTACGGCATAACTTTTGCCAAAGACAATGAATCATAGATATGTTGTGGCAGACAAGAGAAGCTCTCTACCTGGAGCTCCACCAGCTCTGTGGTTATCTGGCTGTTTATTCGTGTGGATTACAGCACGTGGAATGTCTCGACTCTGTAAACAATCAACCGTCGAAATCAAATCAAGTACATTCATCCGTCTGTGGTTTTTGTTTGATCAGCCAAACATGAAATTGTTTTGGCAGATTGTTTCCTTGGAAATGTACTTAGCCTCCAGCTCAAAACAGAATCAGTGCATCAATTTGTTAATAACAATAAGTCCCTGGAGAAAAAAAAAGAGAAACAAACTCAACATGAAATCGTTTTGTTGATTCATAGTAAAAGAATACCAGTTGTTGCTGGTTACTCGCTGAAACTCAGAATTAATAGAGAAAAGTGATTGTGAAATGCACTGAGCAAATCCAGCTGCTTGAGACAGAGTGTCTGCTGTGAAAAGTCTGGCAAGATTTAGCAACTTCAGATAAAATGTAGATTTGGTAGGGAGGACAAGTGTCTGGAAGAGCAGACCTCAGTTTCATTGATTTGCTGCTTTCTCCCCAAGGAACAAGAGGAATTTTATTACACCCATTAAATCAAGGATGAAGCACAAGCAGGAATAGTCATCACGTCACATACTGCACTGATGAACTTTGTAACAACACTATGGAAGCAGCAGTCGCTGTAAAACTTTCAATTTCTCAGAGAAAAAAGTCAGAATTAAAACTTTATGGCCATTGCAATTACAGTATGTGTATCAACCTGGCAGAAAGGACTAGATATGTGCTGAGTATTAAACAGGCTATTAGCTGACTCACTACTGACTTGTGGAAGCCTGGCGTTTCCAAGAATCCTCTGGCCAACAAACCTTGTAGGGGCTGGATGAAATGAGATGGCATTTTAAAAGCTTTTAACATGGGCCTACCAAGTGGGTTGTCTAAAAGTCTCTCCCTGTCTCTAAATGTGAAGGGCTTCTGTCTGTTTGTGAAGAATGATGTTTCAGAGAGACCATGGCAAAATAGGCCTCTCTGTGCTTGAATTATATGATAGCATGTATGGAAAATTGCACTGAGTGCCTCATATGAAAGTGTTAATCAACTCACACCTGTGGGCAAATCATCCAAGTTCCAGTGTCTATTAGCATAATTGCTGGAGATGGTCCAAAACCTGATACTGATTGCAATACCAACATGGAGTAATGGCAATTGGCTTAAAAATAAACGGAAAATATACAGCAGATAGCTTTAATTATAATCCTAAGGAAAACAAACCTAATGGCAAGTTAAGATCACATCAGCCATAGACTGACTCCTGATGCCAAGTGTCATTCCAAAAGAATTGATTTTTAACAAGAGGCTGCTTGTGTTTTCAATGGTTTTAAATTAGCTTGCATATACATTTAAACTGACATACAGCCTTAAAATTTGTGATTGGAAGACAGTGTTTGCCAATGTTTCGCTAGCTTTGCTTTACTTCTCACTCCGAGCTCAGTTATTCTCTGCTGATTAAAAGTGTTGACTGCTTCTATTTGTGTTTTAGTGCAATAAAAGTCTCAGCTAGGCCTGTGCAGTAAAACAGTGCTTTGTTGGATGACATTGTTAGCTAACTTTTTGCTAGCTTTGCTATACTCCTCATTACAGGCTCAGACATTCTTTGCTGATTAAAAGTGTTGATTTTTAACATTGAACTGCTTTTATTTGTGTTTAAATGTAATAATGGTCTCAGCTAGCCCTTATACCGTGCTTTGTTGGACGACACTGTTTGCTGACCTTTTGCTAACTTTTCTCAGTTTTCACTAGCAGAGTTCATTCTTCTTTGCTGGTTTTGGATCATTGCAGTGCTGATAAACCACATTTCAGGTAATATGATAGCATACTAGCATCAGTAAACAACTCTGCAGACAGCTTTTTGACATAAAAACAAATTTGTATTAAAATATCGAAAGGGATAGTAGTCACCATTCTAGATTAAAGAATAACAAATCTAAAATTTTTCTCCCTGGGGATGCAGCATGTAAAAGTTGGTCTCATACTGTAATTCTCCCACTTCTCTGTCACTTAGCTTTCTCTTAAATGTAGCTCTCCACAGCTGATAACTAACTCTAACCCACCAGGCATCACAGACGCCACAACCGTCTGCTGCTCTGAAAACATAAAGTGAAAGACCAGAAGTGCCTTTAAACTGTGTGGTGCTGGTTTATCAAAAGGAGTAAACCAGGCGCAGCCGTGTCCCTGTCTACATAAGAGTCTGCCCGGTTCTCCGGCCTCTGTGATGCATTGTCTGTGAGGAGAGGGCTGATTTCAATCTTGGATGGCGGTGCTGGTTGTGAGGGCCATTCTAGTCTTGGCAGAGCAGCACATGGCTTGCCTGTGTCTAGACGCCTCATGTAAACAAGGCTTAATGATCCCAGCGGTGGAGCTCCGCCCAGACAGAGTTGGTCTTAGCCAGACATCACAACAGCAGTGTGTCTCTTTCACAGGCTCCCCGCTCTCCAGGGTTTTATTAAGATGGTTCTTGCTATCTAAAATAAAGATCTGGTTGCACTGGAAGTATGTGTTTTTCTCTGTCTGTATGTCAGTCCATGTATTTGTCTTTCCATCTGTATCTATAGATCTATCTTGAATAACGCAATCCAAGTTCCTCAGTGTAATACAAATGTACATAAGATTGTTGGTCAAACACTACTGACATTTTGCTAGCTTTAATACTGATACCAATACAGGTAGTGGAACAACTCTTCTCTCTATGGACACATTTATCTTTCAACCTATCTATCTGTCTTTCTCTATCCCATTCAAAATTCCTACTTGAGTATTTGCTGATACCAATCCCTCCAATACCAGTACCACTAAAACAATATATTGGTGCAAATATACTGAATGATGTGGACATTTTCTAGCTTTGACTTATAACACCATCTGCTGCAACATACTGTTTTTTGTCATTTGCACATGAAAAATTTACCTGGAAATTTGATTTTTACAAGGTTGATTGGTAATGATGTCGTTGGGATGCACGGGCTAGTATCATGACTGTAAAATCAAATATTGGTATTGAGGCCACTCTGCTATCAATCTATCCAGCTATCCATCCAGGTACTTCTGGGAGTTGAATTCATGTAACTGGTTGCGTTGATATCTGACCTGTGACACGATCCCACCAAGAAGGCAGCTTAAGGAAAAGTAGTCCCGCTGACTGTGAAAACTGTCCCATGTGTGTCCAGGGGACCATGGGGGTTTGGATATGGCTCCTACCCTGCCTGCATGACCCTGCTGTGGACGCTTTGGTATAAATCACACTTCTGTCTCTCCTGGTGAGACGCTGATCGTTCTGCCACAGCATCGCAGCATACCAGGACACTTGGCCTTTGACTTGGAGAAAGTCAGACTATATGGGTGGTGAGAACTCTTCCAACTTATGTGGAACTGCATTTTAACATGTTTAATGGTATGTCATTCTTTCTTTTATCACTTGGCTGAAGTATGAACCACATCTAATTAATGACACACAAAAAATCAAGCCACAGGACTATTAACTATCCAGATTTTGTGTAACACAATGCAGTGCACAAATAGCATTCTTTATGACTGTTAAAGATGGTTTTGTAGAACATTTTACTTTCTGACCTAGTACAAAACCATGAATGAGAAAACAACCCCCCAAGTTGGCTTTTTCTGAAGCAATCTGTTATTTTTTTTTTTACATTAGTTTTGTAACACAAAGGGGAAATTTGAGCCCTTCTTCATTTCTAGACAGACCTGAAACACTTTGAAGCACCCAACTCTGAAAACTGTGCTTTTATCACATGCCCCAACTAGTCCTATGGCAGACTCATCACCTCCATGGGTCTTACTCTTTGCCAGTTTGATTCTTACGATCACAGTCTTGATGATAAAAAGTATCCTTGCAATAAAAAAATATTAACATACAATCATAAAAACGCAACAAATCCAGCCTGCCGCTTGATTTAGCTCGCCTAATTACAAGACAACCCGCGGTATAAACAGTTAACACTTCAGAAAGGTAACTTACCTTGACCAAGGAGAACTCCGAACAGAGAGCACAGCAGCACCACACACGGACCCATTGAATGAAAGTACAACTCAAATAAAAGCGGGTTTCAAAGATGTTTGAGGGGTTTGAGCGTCTCAGTGCTGTGTGCTAGTATGCCTGCAGGATGTGTGAACAAGCAGCAGAGCTCCTTTGAAAGACAAAGCCAGAGTCCGAGGCAGAGAGGTGGATGTGATGGAGTTGGGTGAGTCGCAGTTGCAGCGTGACTGAAGGAATGAGCGTCTAATTATGGCACAGTGAGGGGCGGGCTGGGGCCACAGACACCGACCACTTATTGCTAATCATATCAGATTGTGCTTTTATTTTGAACTCCAAATGCAAGTCGTTAATCGTGTGCTATACTTTCAGTTTATTAAAATAAAAATAAAAAGAAACATAAAAGTTTGTTAGGCTGACATGCACACTGAAATTTACACCAGAGGTGATTTTATGCAGCATATGGCTATTCCTAAAATTCTGAAAGGACTGTTTAAACAGAAGTCCAATTCATTCTCAAATGTCCAATATGATTGATTCATTTATGTTGGGAATAATAAGACCTGAAATACTACCTGGGGAGATGTGGGCTGCCTTAATATTTATAGCCTGGCGGCAGGAGGACTTGCAAGTGTCTTCGGGCTACTGTGCTGTGAGGTATGCATGCACACATGGAAATTGTCTCCCCATCAATGCCAGAGTACACTCTTTTTTTTTTTTTTTTTTTTTGCCTGTGACTAATGACTGTGCTGATTATTCAACATCTGGAGCCAGTTTTGGGGTATTTAAAAAATCTGTTGTGGCTACATCCAGACTGATACATTTCGAAACCTTTGAATTTTTTTTCATTACAGGAAATAAAGGGATTCAATTATCTCTAAATAAGCATCTCGCTGCTATTTTAATGCAAACTTTGGGAACATATGGGGAACAACGCTGTGTGCTGTTGCATCCTCCATAATATCCTCTACTGATACTGTATCCAGTATTAAATGTCTCTGTAAACTCTCTGCTGCACCTTTATTTATCTCAGGTTACTGAAGTTCACAGCTGTTCCAAAGAAAATGAGGCATTTTCCCTCAAAGTTAATGAATTAAAGCGTTTGTAAAAGTGCCACAGATGTGGGCTCACCATCAGCCAAAGTGATCATGAACTGTGAGAGGGAGCTGGGTATAAACAAGCCACAGACACACATACACACACACATACACACACACACAGGAGTCTACCAGAGTTGGCAAGAAGTGCAGAAATAATTGCGAGACTGCATTATAAACATTTTGTACCAACTAAAGCCCTCTGCAAATTCAATCAGTCTGCTGACTCTGGGCATGGTGACAGAGAGAGGTTAAATGATCGTCTAATCAGAGCCATATGTCTCCACCACCAGTCTAGCCGGTCTAGAAACATCACCAAAGACTTGATATCAGGACACCACAGACATACAGGGAAGCCCACAAGTAAATGGCAGTTATAAATGGGTGACTGGTCTGTTTTAGTGGACTGTGTGATGAGTGCCGTCTCAATCTCGGTGCTCCTTTAGTCCACCACAGTCTGCACTTTCTGTTAGTAATTACACTCTGTTTACAGTCTTCTTAAAAGACCACATTTTAACAGAGCATGCCAGTGTTTTGAATGTTTCAGCCCATTTAAATGCATGATTTACATTTACGAATGTTTTTCTAATTTTCCAGACTCCATTAACAAAATCCTGTAGCATCACTATTAAAGAGCTGGATTAGTTTATGTGGGATAAGGGATTTAAGTTTGACTTTCAGGGTATTTGTCTTCCTTATTCAGACGATACAACTGCCTTTTCCAATACTGATTTGTCCATGATTCAATTTATTCTCATAATAAGCTACTCGAAAAACAACACACTGTGGTGTAAGAATGCAAGTACTTGCTTGGGTCGGTAATCCATCACAATAAACATTTCTTGTTTTTTGTCCATGCTCTGCAGTCGCATGGTGAATCATGAAAAATCCTTCTGCAATGACATTGCCAGGTTAAAATATGATTTGACTTGACATGATAACAAAAACAGACATCGTGTCTGATATAATGGATGACCTATTTTGAGCAGGAAGGTAGAGAAAAGCACATCATACCATGCAAAGTAGTATAATAAAGAATTAACAAATAGAGTTAGATTATCCTGGAAACCCATTTTAACTGTACAATAGGACTTTTAAGTTTAGATTGTTGCTGTAGAAGCATTTCCTAAAGATATATATTTGTCAAGGATGCCCTCACTTGTAGTCTAACAGTTATCACAACAACAGAGACCATCCTGTCATGGCTGATCTCGCCTTTATCTCATCTTTGCCGTGGTGTACTGTTGAAAAGAGTTAATAGGTGTTTACAGGCAATAAAACAGATGAAGAATGCACCAAAATAAGAGCCAAGCCAGTGCTAGTCTATCAACTCTCCAAATGAACATCTTACGCCAACTTCTCATGTCTGCTAACTTTCCAGAAACTCCCCCCCCCCCTTCTTCAACTCCAAATCCACTTCTGGGCTTTAACAGGAACCAGCAGCGTGCACTGACCTCCGCGCTCACAGGTGGAGGAAATTGGAGTGGCCAAGGTCGCATTCAAACAGTGTTAATCTTGTTGTTTAGGTTGAAGTACAGTTCCTTTGAAGCTCAACAAAGCTTGTCCTGCCACGTCTGTGTCAATCAGCAGAGGGCCACTGACACAGTGGGGCAGTCAGCATGCTGCACCGTGGGGCCCAAAGGACTCCATCGCTGTTAGGAAACAACTGTGGAGGCTTGTTAAAGGAGAAAGTAGCTTTTCTAGCCTGTAATGTGTGACTTGGGATGAGGCCACTCATACTTTTTAAGTAGGACATAAATAAACTAATGTTCATTTAACAGGCTGAAAACAATTGCATATTAATGAATAATCATTGACCAAAATGATTTTTATTGAACCCTTTAAACACCTGTATGACACCTCCATGAAAGCAGGTTTAATGTTCTGGCTCTTTGATTTGACAAGAAAAATTATATATATATATATTTATAGAAAACGTCACAATAAAAGTATTTCCTTAAATAAACGTACATAAATAAAACCTAATAAAACAAACTAAACCATTACAACATCAAATGTGTGGTATTATCACACAACTTTGATTCCTCTGATGTTCTCATTTTACCGGTCTCAAGGAGCTTCTTGACAGATCCTACTCCTCATAAGACATTAAAGCTATCATCCTTCCTGCCATGACTTCTATTTACCCACAAAGAGTTAAGCAGGATGAAAACCTGACCACACCATCTATTGGCAGGACTGATATACAGTATACTATAAGCAGACTTATCACTCGGTAAGAGCAAACTGATTCATCAGATTGATTATGTTACCAATAAAAGGAAAGGTTTAACCCTGTATACACCAAAAAGAGCTGCATGTAAGTGCTTTTGAATGAATTCCAAGTCTTTAACATTTAGCAAGAGAGAAAAAGTACTTCAACTGGTACGCTTGCAATTCAACTTAATCATTAAACATATGAGAAACGTTAAAGGTACCTGAAGGTAACTTTGTATTATAAATGCTCGTTATAAACCGTAACAAACCCCATATGAACTGATGTTGGCAGTGTTGTCAAATACCATAATGATTCAAAACGATTTTTTTTCCTCATACGACTCCCTTCTCTCCGTTGGGGCAGTTTGATGTATCCTGGGAGTCTGAACATGAGCGCTGGCACTTTGCAGGCTGGGGTGTACCGTCAAGAGACGAGAGTTTGAAGTCAGAAGGGGCAGCAGGAATCATCTCCAGTTTGATTTCTGGAAAGGTCTGGTCAGGGAAAGTGATTTTAAGATGCTCTTCAAACAGATCCTTAAGCTTCCTGCCTGCTATGGGGACCTCAGTGTCAGCCTGCCAGGAAATAAGAGGAAGGAAAGAGGGTTAAAACATTTGATTACGAGGTGTGAAGAGCTGTATAATACTGTAGAGAGGGGCTTCTCGCAGACGGCTCTTTCTACCTCACTTTCACAGTTCCCAAGGACAAGCCTGACGTCTGATACAAACTCTGCAGGGCTTTGGTAGCACACACTCAGTTGAGCCTCCAGTCGTTTTCTCACACCGGGAAGGTTCAGAGGTCCCTTTATAGACCGCCTGTCATTAGCACATACCTACAGTATTTAGAGAGGGAGAGATAATGCACCAATAAAATGTCACTGGGCGAAGTTGCAGCAAAAATGAAGATTAATAACTCACACACAGTTTATATTACATGTCAGCATTATGCACAAGAGGTTACCGATTTTACCCCCAATTTTGTTGTAAATGTGCAGAAAAAAATGGCCCAAGCTGTTAAATGCAATGCACAAATATGACATCATAGATATTACGTAATCAATCAGAGTTAATGTGCAATAACAGTCCCTACACTCTCTGTGCTAGCAACAGAAATACATGTTTATTTGTGTTGTCTTGTTAAAGTTGCTCTGTCACTGACTCATACTCATACTTCCTCTTGCTTTATTGATAACCACGGCATATTTCACATCATTAAAATGACAGTTACAGTAACACCCTGCAACATTAATCTTGTTAACTTGTTGTCTGTGGTCAGCCATGCTTTCAGACTCACCGAGGGGGATACGGGTTCTTTGAAGTCTGATGTCAGGTCACTGCAAAGCAAGAGCAGCAACAGCCTCTCGCACTTCTGCAGCCAAAAGAAAGACGTCTGATTTAATACATGTCGATAAATAAAGGAAGAAAACGTGTACAACGGTCTGTTGCATCTGTTTATCACTTTAAACTGACACATGACAATAATGCTGAAGTTTGCATCTCAGATATTTTCTTATGATGGAAAAGATTGCTGCATTATAAAGTTAACATTTTAATACTAAAAGAGACACTAAAACCTACAATCTTTCATTCCCTTTGGACTTACATCTAGATTTGATCAATTGGAATATTGATTGTAAGATTCTTTTTCAGTTAGTTAAAATATTTGACTTAGCTTCCTACTTTCTCAGAGCAAAAATGAGGGCATAAAAAAGCATCATGACTCAAAAACAACTTCTCTACTCCATCATCAGTTCTTTTGTGCAGCTTTTGTTTTTTTAGCAACCTAAGCCTACAGTGCTAAGGTTGTCAGTGCTCTTCTGTATACTCTAGAAGAGCACTGCCTTCATGAACATTTGTGCCTGACCTATATGTAAAGTGCACAATTGTGCCTGACCTGAATTCACAGCACCAACAGTGCCCCCAGTGGAGAGGGGGGTCATTACAACGAAAAAAAATGATCTCAGGATTTCCCTGAATCGATATTGAATTGGGAAAATAATGCATTTCAATGCATTGATGAATCGATTTTTTTCAACCAGCCCTATGAGGTAATTTGACCTATGGGTCTGAAATAAAGTAGAAAGTAAAGTAAGAAAAGTTAATCAATAAACTGAGAATGGATATTAAACCGTTTTACTTAAAACCAAACTGGATCTCTAAGACTTACTTCACAATTATTTCTTTCTAGTTACTGAAATTCCATATTCTCTTGTTGAAAGCAAATCATTATTTTCATTTGAAGATGAATACTGACTCTTTTGTCCACAGGGGGGAATCCGCCTTCAGAATCAGGCTCCCTCTTCACTGTATTGGCTTCAGGTTTGCTTTCATACTCCATCTCAGGCACTAACAGGTCACGACAGAGAGAGCAAAACCATTCCCCACTGGAAAGAGACAATCCAGACACAATAAATCAACGTTAGAGCTGGTTAGCAGGAACTTCTATTAACAAGAGCACAGCCCTACAGTCAGACGTAAATCGCACAGCTCCACAAAGTGAAAAGGTCTTGTCAAAAAACGTATTGTTATACAGCTGGAGGCTCGTATTTCATTCCACAGAGGATCATAATTCTTTGATTCTGGTATAAACTTGACATTGAACAACAGCATGAGTTATTGGTTTTCCATCTTAGAGCAGCATTAAATACATTTCCCCTGACAGAACTTGCCTGTGAGATTTGAGGAGAGTTGGAACGTGGCATGAAAGGTGGAACACCTTGGGACACTTATCGCAGCACAGCAGCTCTCCCCCAGTCCGACACACAGCACAGACGACTTCATTAGAGGCTTCTAGCGGCGCCTGGTGCTCGTCTGCCTGCTGCACTCCTCCCAGTGAAGAGATATGGTTTGGAGCATTGGTCGTACTCTGGTCCCAGGGGATGTTTGGAGGCTGTGCTTGGCTTTGGGGTTTGTCATCAGGGCTTCGAAGAGGAGTCGGGATTTTGCTCGGCTCGCCTCCAGCACAGACTTGTTGGGGTTGATCACCTGTGCTGTCAGGAAGGCTGGCCCTCTGGTTGGCATGTACCTGGAATCCACAAACAAAGAGAACACAAAGCTCTGTTAATATTGCAATCAATAAACCTAGCAGTGTTCAGGTAATGAAACAGAGTGAAATGATTACTGATACAGCAAGATGACCTTCAAAAGCAAACGAGACCATCATCAGTGACCAGATCACTGTGGTCTGTGGTTTTTTTAAAGCTTGAAGTCATACTATCAATCGTTAAAATAACAGAGATGGAATTAAAACATGTGGTATTACAAAATACAGAAGTAACAAACATTTTTACAACCTTATCATGAAGGCAGTTTTTTCTGTCTAAATGAGGATTATTTCATACTTTTAATGTGCCCTAATCCTGGTATTACCTCCAGAAAAACAGATTTAGAAAATCTTGACAAAAAAACTCAGTTTTGGGGGCGCAGATGGCCTAGCTGGTGGCACAAGTTCAAGTCCGACCTGTTGCTCCTTTCCTGCATGCCACTCCCCACTCTCTATCCTGATTTCCTACTCTATTCACCGTCCTATCAAATAAAGGCAAATAAGCCCAAAATTAATCTTATCTTATCAAATGTATCTTTCCCTGCCCCTAGTTCATTGTAGCAACGGCCCCTTTGTTTCCAGATGTGACCATTGACTGTGGATAGTACAGTATTATGACAAACACAATGATGATGGCTTACACTCCCAAAATAAGACCTGAGCTGTTGTAATTATGCAATTCTATTTTCAATTCCCACTTCTTAAATGTCTAAATCAAAATCTCCAATAAAGATAGAATACTTTTTGGACTGTTTTAATTGTCTCCTTACATAGCTGCTGTCATCATCTGGCTCATCTTTAATGACTATGATGGGCCCTGGTGACGACCTCCGTCTCTTCTTAGCAGCTGATCCCACTGCTCCATTAGCCGGCTGTGTTTCTGGAGGTTTCCAGGAAACACACCTTGGGAGAAGAGAAAGTACCAATCAGAATAAAGCAAAATTCACAGGAGAGAACAAAAGTCAAAAAGGGACATATGCTGTTTAAAAGCAGTATTTTTCACTGAAGCAGAATAATTAGAAAAAAAGAGAGAGAACCAGTGCTTTTTGTGTGAATGTGTGAGTGTGTGTTTGTGTGGTTGTGCGTTTGCAGCTGCGTCCTCACCCTGGTTTCTCCTCCTGGGATACAGCAGCGTACCCTGGTGAACACTGCTGTGCTTGCCCTTGAGAGAATTAAAAATATCCTTTAATAAAAATCCTGCTTTATACACAGTCTGCAGAAAAACAAATCAGTGATACCTACGGCACAGACTTACCATTTCTGTGTGGGATAAATGGCAGCAGGCTCTGGGGATAGTTTGTTTTCAGCATATAGACTGGACCACCTGAGTCATTCCTCCTATTCAGATATGTAGGATCAATCTAAACACAGAAATGCATGTTGTTGAGTTCACTGATAATAAATAACATGTCAATATGGTTCACATTTGAAGGTGGAGTCACTTGCCATGAGCCTGGATTGCGATGAGCTGACCCCTCCATTAACGGTCACTGGTGTAATGTGTGTGTACAGAGGTGAGGAGGAAACCATGTCCATGGGTTTTGGTTGGTAGCTGGGGCTGCTTCCCTTCATCCTCAGAGGCTTCAAATAAAAGAAGGACAAACAGAAGAGATGAATGGAAATGATGCCATCATTCTCATGCTACATTCCTGTCATGTTAGGATGGAGGTGGAGATGAAAGGCTGCACCTTTAGTACCCTGATGCTGGCTCTGTGGGTCGAGGTCCCCTGGCAACAACCGGAGCAGAGAGAACCAAAGAGCAAGGAAAGAAAGGAAACACCCAGGAGATCCAGGTAGATCTTTTATGGACTGGGAGATGTTGTATATTGAACATTATTGTTGACTAATATATTCGCATACATGCTGTAGGTTTTCATTCATGGAGCTGATCATCTTTCTTTAGCGAAAGGACAAAAAAAAAAAAAATAATAATAATAATAATGGAAATAATATTAATGCACAGGTCTGATTTACTTTTGTACATCACTTAAAGGACCATAGCATAATTTTTAAAGTTTATAATCTAATTAATCCAAGCACTATTTTAAATCACATACACTTACTTAAATGGCATGTAAACCAATTTTCTAAATAAGTTTATTAGCAAAGCTGCCTCTATGAACACAGCCATTCCTGACACAGTTTAAATTGTTTCAAATAACAAAATATTTTAAATCTGAAACCACACCATGAGTTTATGGGTTTGTTTGATATTGTTTTAACTTATTTTCATACAGGCTTATATAATCATGGAGACGCTGGACTTGAGCTTGTACAGCACTTTTCTAGTCTTCTGACTAATCAGAAAATCTTTTACACCACAGGTCACACCTACCCATTCACACACTGATGGTCGAGGTTGCTATGTAAAGTGCTCATACAAAAAATGTCAAAAAGGCACACACATCCGGGAAAGTTTAAGTACTGGGTGTTGGACAAAAAACATCCAAACATAGAAAAAGTACTGTCTGATGAAGGGCGAGGGCCCAAAACGTTACATGTGATATTCCATTAAATTCAATTTAATTGGAGCAGCTTCTGGTGTGACGTCTCAGTACTTTTTCTACTTTTGCTGTGTAATCAGAAGTAACTAATCCCATTCACACATATTCATACGGCGCAGATGATACAGCGGGAGGAACTTGAGGTTAAGTGTCTTGCCCTAGGACACATCGGACATGTAGCTGCAGGAGCTGGGGATCAAACCCCCTTACGGTTGAGAAACAACTGACTCTACCAACTGAGCCACAGCCGGTGGTTATGTAAACCATAACATGAGGAAACAAAGTATACAGTTTTTTTAAACTAACCACTTTCTATGGAATTCATCATTTCTAACATTTTCTGTCAACTATTTGACAACCATATTAAAATCCTCTTTAAAAGGTCAGAAACTTGATAATAATGTCAGCTCTTCTATGTATTAAAACGACATGAATGCTTTAGTGTCTCTGTCAGATGAATCTGTGCCTACAGCTGCACTCACTAACAACACAAGAACAGGCATGCTGTGTCCTAAACTGATAATAAAATATAAAGAGAAACAACAGCTAAAGTATCATATAAAAACTAACTCAGGAATGACTACAGCATGGAGCCCAGCGTGAAAGTGAAACATATAACCACTGGCAATTTCTTCTGTAAGGAGTCCATTATGCAATGATAGCAGCTTGTTCACATCGGTACAACACAGCTTATGTGTGTGCACACACATTCAAGTATTGTGTGTGAATGAGCCTTTACTTTAGAGCTGGAACCAAAACACCCTGTAGAGTAGACTAAACAACTTGGATGACTAGATAATATCAACGCTTTTTTATTTAATCTTTGGCTCACCCTCTGTCACATGGTGGTCCCTGTTGCACTGCAGATTTAGCTATTTTATTAATGATTTTGAGCCGTAAACTTGTCTTAGATTAAAATCTATCTTGACAAGGAAAGACATAGATTGCCCAGGATGTGAAGGCTGTCAGCTCTATTTGGGACAGTGCCATCTGCCGTCCAAGCGTGTTAAGAGGACTTGTCTGTCAAACGGACACTACACAAAATGCACACTCACACACAGAAACACACACTAACCTGGGGCGTAAACCCAGGGCTCGATAAGCTGCTGGTTGGGCTGACATGACTGGGAGGAGGCACCGTAAACCTGCGGCCTGGTGGGGGCTGCATACTGTGGGAGGGAGTGGCTCCTTGTAGGGACCCCGGGACAGTTCTCTGCAGATGGACACTCTGGTACCAAGTCCAGGGAGGAGGAGGTGGTTGGGGCTGCCAGCGGACATGCCTATTCAGCTTGTCCACCTGCATTTGGAGCTGAGCCAGAGTATTATGGGGGGCTCCCACGGCAGAGCTGTTGGGCGAGCCCGAGGGTGCCTGCCCAGAGTGGCTTCGGGGATGAGGAATGCCCTGAAATCCACCCAGCTGGTGGCCTGGCACATTCTCCACCACTAAAGAGCCTGAGAGAATATATACGCAGAGACAGGATGAGCATTACAAGTAGGGATGACAAATACACAATGAAGAACAAACTTTTGCAGAGAACTGTGTGAAAGACAAGACTTTTTAAAGTTTACTACAAAACACTCAAAATCAGTGGTTCCTCCTTACACATACATTTAAATCAATTAACCATGTAAATTATTGTTTACATGTGAACTTGAACTACTGCAGATAAACATCATGACATGCATTTAAGCTCCCACAGTCTGAACTTTTGTGGAAATGATCGGTCTGGTCAGACGGGCTCAAAATTGCTGGTGAAGTTGAGGTATTGAAAACTACAAAAACATACAAAATAATTACAAACGTAAACAATGTACAGACCTAATAATAAATTCTGGGGCTCTAGGTGTTTCTTACCCAAATCAACATTTGAGGCCCAGTACGAGGCTCGACACTGGAAGCGAGCAGTGCTCTGTGGTACAAACGAGGTACTGCATTTTGCCCGCAGGAGGTTTCCAATCTGAAACAGAATCTGCAACAGACGGGGTGGTATTAATAATTTTCAGAGTGGGACACTTGTGAGTTACAAAAAGCATATGTTCCCACTTCATCACATCTAAATACACCAGATTCCAGACTGACTTTTAGAGCTGAGGCGCGTTTCAAGCCAGAAAAAACAAGACCGTGATGAATGAGTGGATAAATGATGGGACAACCAGTCCTTACCAAACGTTTGCAGTGCAGGAGCCCCGTGCCCCCACTCCTGGCTGTGGCCCATTTGGTGAAGTTGATGACATGATCCAGGTGTCTGGAAAGATAGCCGATGTCCTCCTGTTGTTTTCGCAAGACACTCTCATGATCCTTTGTTACGGCCTGGAAAACATGAATAAGTGAACAACTGCAGTGTTCAAACAGCTTGAGGGTATGCGCTCGAGGCCTCGGGGTAAAACAGTCGACTCAGATTGCTGCATGTAATGTTCTTCTGGATTCAACAGCACAGGAAGATACAGGAAGTGTACAGCACGGGGTAAAAGTGATGCATTATTATTTTCATGATCTGCTGTAATATACATCAAGGTTTTAATCATACCTCAAGGTGATTCACCAGCATCTTGCCCTTCTTGTTTATCTCCAGAATCAAAGTGCAGATGGATTTCTTGATTTGATTATGCACAGACGTACGGTTCTGATCAACCTGGAGGAGTCTGTAAAACATTCATCAAATCTGTATCTGTTTTTTATGATTCTATGCAGAATCAAAGAGTTCACATTTTGGAGTAAAGACAACTCCTTAACTCCCTACATGTTTTCTTTCTTAATGAAATTACCAGACGTTCTTGTTTATGAAACTTAAAGGTCATTTTTTCTAAATAGATCTTTCAATAAAACGAGAGCTGAGAGCTTTCATTTTTTTACATGTTCTAGCATTCTTATCTGACTATGTAATCCTGTGGAAATACATACCCATTGTTGATGGAGTTTGATACCTCTCCAATCACTTTCTTTTTCTCCTGCAGCTGTTGGGTCAGGTTCTCCATGTGCTGTTTGTGGTTGTTATAGGCATCTTCAAGGAACTGGTAACTAAAGAACATCAGCATCAAGTCAGCATACAATATCAAAGTTACCTTGACAGAAGTAAAGTTGATTAGAGAAGAGTTACTGCAGAGCAAAGGCAGCACTCCATAAACTATTAGGGGTTCAGTGACATATTCGCTCAGTGAACTATCAATTGCAAATCATGTACATGATTAATGTTTCCATTTATCATAATCAAAATGCACATCAGTATGATTTCAACTGTCCACCCAAGGTTCAAATCCTTGATATGATGTCTACTTTAGGTTGTAAATTGTCAACTGTACTTGTGCTCCTTGTGTTTGGCCAGTTGGCAGTCACGACAGGTGAGCAGGTCACAGGTCTCACAGAACAGCTTCAGAGGTTCTTTTTTGTGGATGTCACAGAACATCGGCCTCAGAGTAGAAACACCACGGACCTCTGGAAAAAAAGAAAATACAAGTTTCATCATCTGGGTTACATGGCAAAAGCTGTTCCATCTCCATCCATCAATTGTTGTTGGATTTAATAAAACAAAAAAAATCTACTCCCAGAATAAATTGTGAGACCACAAAACTGATCCCACAATAGCTTTTTCCTTTGCCATGGAAACACCAAAGGTATTCAGAGAGGAAAACAAAGAGAAAGAGACAAACTGGTTAGAACCAGGTTAGAATACCTTGTGATACGTCTGCTCTCTGCCTGATTGTGTGGTCTCTGGTGAACTTGACTCTCTGGTGGGCCTCCACGCAGGTGGCACACAGGTACTCAACACAGTTCACACAAAATCCTGCCGCTTTGGTGTTGTCATCGCAGGTCATACAGAGCTACAGGTGGATGAGGCAACAATTCATAGCTGGCTGAGTC
Organism: Labrus mixtus; assembly: GCF_963584025.1. Classification (NCBI taxonomy): domain Eukaryota; kingdom Metazoa; phylum Chordata; class Actinopteri; order Labriformes; family Labridae; genus Labrus; species Labrus mixtus. The sequence goes on from NC_083615.1 coordinate 11,734,763, forward strand.
CACAGATAGAAAACAAGGTGACAAGCTATTGGGTACTGTATGTCATTAGTCCTGCGATGAAGCAGTTTCAATTGAATATAATAAAACAAGAATATCAAGTGGAAAAATCAGACATATTCAAATACCCCATTCCTTCACACCTTCCCAGTTCAGACCCTCCAAGCACAAGACCATGCTTATAAATCACGTAGGTGTATTATAGCCATTCTCCTAGTAGCATTGTTGTCCATATGTAATAATGTATTTTGCTAACTTACCTGGACAGCCTTCTCCACTGTGCTGCTTGGAGCCTCAACTGAGTCCTTCACAAAGATGTTTTCAACCACATCTACCTCCATACACTCCTGTCTGCACACAGGGCAGCGGATCACATTCACTGCAACCACAACAGAAACACATCACAACAGAATCTCGATTAGTATGACTGGATTTATGTGTGACTCATGTATAGTAGAACTGACATGGTACCAGATACAGTCCACAAGCATAACTAATTTAAAAGCATTTTCAGAAAAAAAAAAAAAAAAGAAGAAATTCACTCTCTTGCATGAATGGAAGGTTAGCCCTTCAATGATCCGTCGTCAGTGTTTGTAAACAAAGTGACTCACGTGGTTTGGTCGCCCTGTCAACCTGGGAGAGTGGCGGCTCCGTCATGGCCAGATTCCTGGAGGGTGGAGGTAAACATTTCTTGCAGAAGGAGTGTAAACACGGGAGAAGTTTGGGCTCGCGACTGTGGAAGTTTAGACGGCAAACTGGGCACGTGTCCAGGTAATTCTGCCCGGTTGTACCGGACCTTCCCTCGTGCACTTGCATGCTCTCAGCTTCGTTCTCCACAATGATGACAGCAGCATCCGTCGAGCACTGCTGCTCTATACGTCCCTCCATGTTTCAACCCTTTTGATTTTTTTTTTCTGTGACTACGAGATATTCTCAAACAGGTGAGCAGAACAGACTCAAAATCCTTGTACCGAGTTGAGCATCTTCACACAACTGCACTCCATCTTCTCTTCCAATTGTTAAAACCGGCTGTGTTTGCCAGGTAGTCTAAATATTGTACTCACGTGTCAGACTCTCGTAAAACGAGGACTGGCTACATCGCCAACAAGACGTACCTGAAACCAAAAGATGACATGTCTCCATGAGAGGATGCAGCTCACTGCTGTGCCGCGGATGTTGCTCAAATTGCACCGCTCGCGCTCGTTGCGGCACGAGAGGGGTGGGGTCAACGAGGAAGCTGCTCGACGCTGATTCGTTTTCCCGACGCGTTTCTTTTGTACTAAGGGGGGGGGAAGAAACCTCAGATTTTGAGATTAAAGTCGTAAATTTACGCCAATAAAGTCGTAAAAGAAATTAAATCATAAATCAACGGGATTCAAATCGTAAATTAACGAGATTAAAGTCGTAAATTAACGAGATTAAAGTCGTAAATTTGCGAATTTAGTGTTTTGCATTTACGAGATTAAAGTCATTATGTTATTCTACTTACATTAGAAGAACAGCAGCCGGAACGTGAAGTTGTAGGCTAACAAAGATTGACTTGAGTACTAACTCTCTGTGGTAATGACTTGCTATAAAACAACAGTTTGAAAAGGTCAGAAAAAATAAATCGGTTTTACTTGTGCAGATATGAAACTACACATTCTTTTGGCACATCAGCATCACATTGTAATCAGTATCAGGACCCTGAAAAGATACTGCAATAAACTGTGGCTTTTCCAAAGAAAGAACCACAATGATTGTCTCTTTTGTGGCAGAGGAAATGGCTCTGAGGATTCCCCTTTCATCATTTTCCCGCAGGCTCTTCTAACCTTTCAGAATAATAATTTTAACCATAGCCTAATTTGAATCGATTTATTTATTTTCGTAAATTTACGAGCTAAAGACTTGATCCCTGTATATTTACGACTTTAATCTCGCAATTTAAGAGAACAAATCTTTAACGTGGCCCTAATACTTTAGATATCTAGGCTATAGTTCTTTTAATTTGTATTATAACTATATGTGACTGTCAGGTTGTACTGCTCTACACTTCTGATAAAGATATAAGCATTTGGCATTGGTCTGACTTAAACACTGCAGTTTATGGAACATAATTAAAAAGTTATCCATTAGCCACCGTTTTATGGCCTCAATAAAGAAAATAATCTAAACTTTTCCAAATGAAAGTCATGATTTTAGTAGATTAAAATTGTAATTATGAATGTGGATCATATTAAAAACCCAATCCAGTCTGTTCTCCCAGAGGATTTTTCTGTTTGCAAGGTGGAATTCAACTGGGCCGCTCCTCTAAAGTGTCAGGGTTCAAATTTCATGGTCCCTGAATATATTACCTATTACCTACAGCACACTTCAGTTCATCAGTGTTAAAGGACATGAATCTGACTGCAGAGAGCCACAGTATCCCTCTCAGTGATGGGAACAGGATTCCACTGCTGGGACTGGGCACCTATGGGGACCCTCGAACGGTCAGAATATCATTTGTGTTGCTAGATTTGAATAAGAGCTTGGCTTGATAATATCTGCTCTACCACTCTTAGTATGTAGGAGTGCTGCTGCTTATTGCTCTCAGGAATTGGGAATTAAAAGTTGTTTAAATCGTCTCAATCTGAAAGCAAATCTCAATCCAAACCAGGTCAAATGATATTTACATTTTCTGTGGGTTTTCAATAGACGCCCAGAGGCACAGCTCTTGAGTGTGTCAAGCTGGCCATAGATGTGGGTTACAGGCATTTTGATGGGGCTCTGGTGTACTTCAATGAGCATGAAGTGGGTCAAGCCATTAGACAGAAGATTGCTGAGGGAGTCGTGAAAAGAGAGGACATCTTTTACTGTGGAAAGGTAAGACGATTTGTTACTGTGTAACGTGCTTTGCTATAGGTCATTTTTTATCTTGTTGTTCTTGAAGTAGCTCTATTTTTTAATCTGCCCTAGCTCTGGAATACCTTCCATCCACCAGAGTTGGTGAGACCAGCCTTGGAGAGGACACTGAAAACCTTAAAACTAGACTATGTGGATCTCTACATCGTTGAGCTCCCTATGGCCTTCAAGGTATCTATACCACTTTTATATAAATGTTAGTGTATTAATCAGCCAGCTGTCCAGTGTCTGAAAATGTTCTTAATGCGCAGAGTTTATGTTTTATTTTTATAGATTTGATAAATATCAGTCATGGTAGACCATTTATTAAAACATTTAAATCTCACAGTTGTGTGATATGTTGCTGATGCAACTCTTAAAAGATTGGACATTCATGCCTATGTTTGGATAAGATCGGAAAAGTGCAACTTGGTGTTTAGGTCATAGTCTGATATTTGTTTATTTAGTCAAATGAACCCAACATCTCCTCACCTTTAGGATAAGGTGCTGTATACCTTTATAGGGATATTCCCCTTCTTTAATAATAATCACCATGGTCAGGTTGTTTAAGCAACAAGAATATGTATAAATGTTCTCACAAGTGTTTGAATTATGCTTCAATTCCAGCCTGGCAATGAGTTCTATCCAAAGGACGAGGATGGAAAATACATCTACCACCACACAGACATCTGTGCAACATGGGAGGTGAGGTCTGTTGAGGTCACAGTGGATGGTCCCGGTGTTTAATGACTTCAATTCTTTCCCCTGTTGTAATGTTCTGAGAGGGTATTTTCTCACTTTTTGTAACATTCATTCATACATTTATGTGTAACTCTGTTTCAAAGAATTATATACATACAGTATAACTTTGAATATTCAGACACAACTGAGCATGGTGAGATGGTGATTAACTGCATAGAGTTTATAAAGTATTATATTAAATTAAACTAGGGGTTATCTCATGAAATGTCAAATTTCATTGTGCAACATGACTTCGGTTGTTCCTTTCTCCAACCTGAAGGCTCGGCCAAACTTGTCTACATTTTAGACGTGCTGGTAATGACTCATGACTGCCATCCTGAATTAAACCAGACATCGATAATTATGACAGTAAACAGCTTTAGAATTGGATTAAAGGAAAACTAAGTATGTGGTGTGATATTCCTCTGAACTTAAAGGCTAATGTGTAAACACTCTGTGATGAAATATCAAGGTCAATGTCATAAACAGCCATTGTGTGTTCAAAGGTCTGATTGTTCTTCTACACTGTGTGCTGTAGTTTTTTTTCTCCACTATCTCAGTAAGTCTGTATAGATAATCGCGCCCATGCTCTGCAAGATGTAAATCTTTTCCTCTCAACAGGCCTTGGAGGCTTGCAAAGACGCAGGATTGGTCAAATCTCTGGGAGTCTCCAACTTCAACCGCAGACAGCTGGAGCTGCTGCTGAATAAACCCGGCCTCAAGCACAAACCTGTGTCCAACCAGGTGACTTCCACTTTAGATCCCTGACACCTGAATGGTCAGAGTCATTAACAGAAGAGATAACAGTCTCTATAGAAGAATATTATGGCAGTATATACAGCAGTGTATTAGACATGAGGGGTTCTTAGCTTGTTGTGCTTCATTTAAGAACTAAACTTTACATTTTATAAGAAAATTCTGACAGAAAAAGTGACTTTGTTTAAAGGATTATCCTTTACTGGTTGAAATTACAGGAAGTATTTTCTTCTGTCAGTCTACTTGGATAGATTAGTTCTTTAGTGGTCTTTGCATGATGCTGTTATTCCCACATTGAAAGAGTTTTCTGAAGATGTTATATTAAAAAGGATACATGTAGCATACTGAGTACTCAACAGATATTATCGATTAAACGTTTTGTCACAAATTACAAAATATTCTTTATAAATAATAATGATTGGAAGTCTTTATTCTATTCTCATCCAACTGTCAACCCAATGTCCGACCACTTTGGGCCAAATGTCTTCTTACATACCTGTAGGTTGAATGTCACCCATACTTCACACAACCCAAGCTCATGGAGTACTGTCGCCACAACGACATTGTGATTGTTGGATACTGCCCAATTGGCTCCTCCAGAGATGCATCCTGGTATGTAAGATAAAATGCACTTTTTAAAGCAGATGTGATACTATTAACAGAAGATGACGTTAAAGAGGATAAAGAATCAATGTCTAATGACACAACTAAGCAGATAAGTGAAGTTTTTCCTCTCTCTGGTTCAGGGTGAATGTGAAATGTCCCCCCATGCTGGAGGACGAGCTGCTTGTATCCATCGGGAAAAAGTACAACAAGAGCAGCGCTCAGGTGGCTCTACGCTTCAACGTCCAGCGAGGAGTCGTCGTGATCCCCAAGAGCTTCAGCCCCGAGAGGATTACACATAACTTTCAGGTGGCTTTTATCAAAAATGATTACCTGATCAGAGCTTGTATCAACTGTACACAGTGAATACACTTATCAATTAGATAAGTTATGTTGCTAAAATTCATATTTTATGCAGTGATTTTAGAGTAGACATACCCTGGTTTAATCAAATCACATATTTTGTTCCAGATATTTGATTTTTCACTCACTGAGGATGAAATGAAAGCTGTTGAAGCACTGAACAAAAACATTCGATTTGTTGAGCTGCTGATGTAAGTATAAGCATTTATAGGTTATAGTCAAAGGAGAGTTCAGCCTAATACTGTACCTAACCTGGATGTATTTATATAGGTCCTACTTAATACTTTAATGAATTGTGTTGTGTTTTTTGTTCTGAAATGCAAGAACAGTTTTATTGAAGTCTTATTAGTCCTCATCATCGTCCAGCTCAGAAGTAATAACACTTTTTGTTTGTCCTAACACAGGTGGAGTGACCATCCCGAGTACCCATTTCATGATGAATACTAAACTTTGGGATGTTTTTCTGCCTGAATTCACTAATAGTGTTTACAATGTTTACACTGAACACTAGAGGGCACTAGTTCACAGTGCATGAAACGTACAAGTAAAGGAACATTTAAAGGGGTTTACATACAGCTCAAATATGTGACTACAAAGTTGTTTTTTACTTTCAGTTTAATTGGACAATCACATGTTGCTCATTCAAATATATAAATAGATGATTGTAAGTTAAAACTGATTTAAATGGAATTAATGCAACTTCACACAAAGCTTTTGAATTCACATTGGCAAAATATTCAGTTCAGAGAAAAATACCAATCACAGCAATCCAGATTATCTTTCAAATATTTTCAGATATGCCAGCTACTGATGTCCACATTATCACTATAGTATATTTTAGTTTGAATGTCACGCTGATGTAGAACAAAACTGTTTGTAGGCAGTTCTGTTTGTAATGTTGGTTGTGTTAAAATACAATTAAAACTTGTAACTTTGGTTTATATGTTGAATGTGTCGTTCCTAATTCTTATTACACACATAAGAATATCAAATGTAAAACATGTACCGGTAAATAACACACATTGGCAGATGAGTGCTCTTTGTTTCCTGAAAGGTTTTTTTTTTTCAATTCTGTTGAACTGAAACTGCAACAGGAGCCAAATGTTCCATGGTCACAGATGTTTTGGAATTAAACATTTTGTTAATGAATCTGGAGAGCAACCACACCAAGGTTCGAGATGTTGCATTATCCAACTTGCACAATGAAAATTGAACCTAGGAACAGTCTCCTCTCCTTACCTTGGTTCCTGATATGGTTTATCTCAGTCCAGACTACAAATGAGTTGTAGGCAGACACATCTAGCACGTTATAAAACATCACCAGTGAGACATGAAGACACTGGTAACCTGCATCAAAACAAACAAACAACACAAAAACTCAGTCAAGGATTGAAAATTGCTCAGTGTATTGCAAAAAAAAAAAATGCAATGCATTTGATAAGCTATTTTTTATGCACATTAAATCTTGCAAAAACATGGTAATACCTTGTCCAGGTTGTCCACTGCCCCTTTGTTCTTGTTGTAGTCCAGGATGATTTGGGGCTTTTTGTCTTCCTTGCTGCTCACAGCAGTTTCTCTGTGTAAAGTGCTCATCAGAAGCACATTTCCTCTTCTTTTGGGGCAGTAAGACGCGAGTGTATGTGTTGCAGAGAAAGCAAACTTTGATGAGAACGAGAGTGCCCTTTCTCTGGCTGCCAAAAGTGCAGGGGGAAGCTCAGGTTTGTTCTTCAGAACTGTTCCCACCATGGTCAACTTTCTTTTTAGTAACTCCTGCCAAGGGCATGTGATGTGAAGAAGTTGTTGCACGTGATTGTGTGTCCGTGGAGACCTTCTGTCATCTCCAGGACCACTCGTTTGCCCGGATTCTTTTCTGGTCGTCCATCAATAGGTTTACAGGTGTAAATTTGCATCTTGCAGGCGTAGCTTGTCCTCGCATCGCAAAGCAACCCAGATTTTTATGCCATACTTTCCTGGTTTACTTGGCATATACTGTTTGAAGGCACTGCAACCTCTGGAGGAGACCAAGCGCACCAACTACTGTCACATCGGCTCCAGGATTAGAAATCAGCTGCAGGGCCCAGCTTTTCAAAAAGTTTAAATCTGGATCAGAATGATCAGGATAGGATTAAATCTCAAAATTGGGTATTTCAGAATAGAAATATAATTTCTAGAAGCTCAGTATTCAAGGGAAAATTGTAATGAAAGCATTTTGACCTATCAACCTTGATGTGTGTGTGTGTGTGTGTGTGTGTGTGTGTGTGTGTATGGGTCTGTGTGTGGGTACATCTTCAGCAAAGCTGAATTGGGTGACCTATTGCTCCAAAGCACCCCCCGAAGTGGACAACAAAAGCTATACTATTTTACAAAACACTCATATACCCACCCGTATATATATATATATATATATATATTGATCTTAAAGGGCTTTTGCAAAGGTTGTGATAGAGAACCATCCATGTTATTTTTAGGCAATGAAATGAAAGTAGTCCATATTTTTTATTAAATGTTTTTTTTGAAAATGGCTCAAAAATGACCCGAGAACAAAATTAAGGTTAAAGAGCTAGCTTTAGCACTTAGCAGGGGGTGACTTATTAGCCCCGAAAAAATATTTCAATTTTTGGCAGTTATGAATCTATTTTAAATCTTAGAAGAAAAGAATCTCAGTTTTTCCCACTTCTACTTACTAATGCTCACTTGCATTGTTAAACACATAACACAGTCAACACATCTGATGTGACAATTCATCGAAATTAAAAGAAATTAAAACTGTAAAGGTTTTGAAAAAAAATAAAACACCTCTAACGATAAAACATCCTGAAACGGCTCGACTCTGTGATTGGTTTGTTTTTTGTGTCTCATGTCCACTCAGTAAGCAGATACCAACAGTTTGTTCAAGTTAAAGGTCTTTCAGTTTTATTTACATCTTTACAGTCTTCTGTAATGTACAGGCGTCAAAATTCTTTTTTACTATACTCATTCTATTACAGCATCTGTGAGTAATGAAAAATAACAAATATACTGGGAACAAAGTAAGTGTTTTTAACTTAAAGAGGTCTTAAAATCAAGCTAACAAAAAGCCGAAGTGATTGTTGTATAAACGTGTTCACCCTGTTTCACTGGCCAGAGAGAATTCCAGCTCGTCTTATTCAAGTATATCATTTTAATAAAAAAAAGAATAAATAAAATAAACACATAATAGTCCAATACTAATACAGAAAAAACCAAGACAGATATTGCACCATATGATGGCACGTACCAAATGTAGGATCTTGGCAACAATAATGATGCAGACGTCAAATACTTACAAATTTAAACGAGTAACCAATATTCACAAATGAAAAGACAAACCACATTTCTGTTTATATATAGTGTGCTAAAAGAAAGTTACAGCAACAGGTTGAACCAAACGAGTAAAAAGGAACAAATACTTTCCAGGGTTCATTCTAATTGTACCAACAGACATATGACTCCTGCCCTTTGCTCCTGAGTGGTTAAGTGCAATGTGCATTATGTTGACTTTTATCTTCAAAGAATAGAGTAAAAACACATAAAGTTTCTTTCTTTCTTTGACTGAGTCTACTTATATTTGTCAATAGATTTGATATTCTTATGGCTGGAATACAAACGTGTGTTCAGATCATATAGTTCTTCTTGAGTACCTCCAAGTACTGCTCCGTGGCCGTGCTGACGGGGTCCAGCTCCGTCCTGGAGGAAGAGCCCCCTGTTGACATCCGGGCTGAAGTGACGTACAGCTCTGCTGTGGCTGAGGACCAGAGAGAGAGAGAGAGAGAGAGAAAGAGGGAGGGAGAGAGAGAGAGAGAGAGAGAGAGAGAGAGAGAGAGAGAGAGAGAGAGAGAGAGAAAGAGGGAGAGAGAGGCCACAGTTACCATGAGTGAGCAGCTGCAAGTCAAATACTTCTACCATCTAATAAATTGAGGTTGGGCAATATGGACCAAAAAATCACATCTTGATTTTAGTTTTCTGAATCGTGATACACGATATATATATATATATATCTTGATTTTTGTTGTTGTAAATAAGTTAAAACGAAGTTAAATCCAGATGGGCCACATTGAAAATGTCACACAGGCACACTTAACAGCCAGCTGCATAATGTCAACATGTACGTGGAAAATGATTTAAAAAAAATGAACTACTTGATTGTGAAATAATAAATAAGAATAACTACACATATATTTATTTTGATATTTTATTTAAGTTTTTCTCAGAGAGGGAGAGAGGCGGGGCAGGGTGAGACGTATAACTTTGTTATAATTCATATAAACGATATTGTCTTACCCTATATCTCCATAGAAAAAACAACATATCTTAAAAGCTTGATTTATTTCCCTGCCATACAATAGGTGAAAGATGTTGAGTCAGCATTCCCAGCTTCAGTCCACTCACCATTGTTCAACTCTTTTGATATGTTTTTATCCAACTCACTCTGCATCTGAACACAAAAAGGAAAAGGTTGAGTTAGCCGTTTTTTTGCCATCAAAACAGAAAAACAAAAATCTTTCATTAACTGAAATGAATGGCATTAAGAATGTGTATTCACATGTTTTAAAACTTGGAAGGCAACTATGCAGAAAGTATCGAGAGTAAGCTGAATATTGAATGTATTCAACTGAAAAAATGCCAGAACTACTCCGCACAAACACACACACAAATCAACCTTTCTCTGTAATTTGTTTTTAAGTAGCTTGTTAGATTAAGTTGTGGAAGACTTCTTCCTTGGGTCTGCAGTTGACAGACAAGTGGTAACGATTTCATTTATTTTCAACACTAAAAAAAAAATCAGAATTAAAAAAAGAGAGTTGCCTACCCAAGCTTTAAATAAAGACACAGATATGGTATTCACCACCAAGTACGATACCATAGTAAAAAGTTAAACACTTCTGACATAAAACCATAAGAGTTTTTAAAAACATATCAAGAGTATGAGATGGAACACAGCAGAACATGCCAAGCATGCCATGCTAGCGCTGCTTCAGTGTGACATTCCTTCAGGCTTTTTGACACTTCTGCTGATGCTTCTATCAGTTTGGTTAACTAATACCAATTTCTTCAAAGAATGATGAAAATATTTTCTACAAGATGCAATTAAAATGTATCATAACTTTGGTTTAATGATGGAGGAAACGACAATTTGTTTAAAAAAAGTTACTTCAAGAATTCACATCAGTAGGTTTAATGGGCTGAGTTACTGCTTTATTTTTATTTTACTATTCCAGAATGAGAGTGCACCATAAGGGGGAAATAATATTTTTTGTAAACTGTACTTTTCTTAGAATTGTTTTTTTAAAAAAATCATAATTATAAGAATAGTAAGTGGTATGTGATACAACTGGTAGAGGTTATCACACTTCACTTTTTAAATCAGTTTGAGTAGGCGAAGTATCAGAGGACAGTGACCTCCTTCAAAGAACAAAAGGCCAAATAATCTCGACTACAGCATGAAGAAAATGAACTCAGAGCAGCGTCAGAGATGTCAGCTGGAACAGACAGTCACCAATCACACAATGCAAACCCCAGGGTTCATTCACATTTGAAAATGAACATTTTATACAACGCCTCACTTCTTGGATGTTTCCTCAACATTTGTCATGTCCACTTGTTACATATTTTTGTTTGATTATAACATTAACTGTTGAAATCCTTAAAGTATCGAATTCCTCAACAACAAACATGGACAGGCTGAGTAAAAAAATGGACCACTGTAGTAGAAATGTAAAACACAGTCCTAACTTTGTAATTTTACGTTTACTTTCAGATATTTGTAATATATATATTTGAGATATGAAATGAAATCTCAGTCAAAATGATCATTTCAAATGCTTGTTCTATTTAAAAACAACATCTGCAGTTTGTTTCTTCACTGTGCCGACACTGAACATCACTGTTTGGATGTGAACAGAGCCATAATACACAAGCAAACGAGTGAAGGGAACAGCAGCCAATCAGTCACTGAGCTACACACATCTACACACCTGGTTATGAGTCTGGCTGAAGAGAGGACAGATGAGAGACAGACTTTTGAGCTAGAAGCTAAAAAAGTGAGAAATAGAAGACGGGTTAGAAGGAAAGTCCTGCTACAAAAAAAGTCTGAAGATAGAGAGAGGAAGAAACAATGTGAAAGAGGGAAAAAAATAAGAACAAAGTGTGAAAAACACACTTCTCACACAATAACACCGACAACCATGACACTATGGAGATGAATATGGCCCAAAGTAAGTAAACTTCATCTTTTAAAGTTGCCTCCTCTGACAGAATGAGAGTATCGATTCATGACTGTACAGACCTTGGCTAGGTAATCCTCCACCCTGCTGTTCTGTCCATCAGTCACAGGACTGAGGAGGGACAGTCCCAGGCCGAAACTCCTGTTAAGGGGCCCAAGTGTGTTCCCGTAGTGTGCAGGGGAACCCAAAGAGCCAACGTCCAGCGAAGGCCCTGCGAGGCTCCCATTTGCGATGCTGCTGGTGATCAGAGACCTGCTGCGCTCATTGAGCAACTTAGAATTGGCTTCTGAAAGACGAGTGTTGGCCCTATAGGGAAAACACAGCAAAGGTTTATCACCATCAGCAGTGTTGTCTGATTACACCACAGAATCAGGTATTGAAGGATTGGTCAGAGTGTATCCTCAAGAAAATGTGGAAGTTTTACAAACAAGCTCAGACCTTTCTAGTTTGGCAGCCAGGGACTTGCGGAGGCGTAGCTCCTCAGCGTAGAGTTGCCGGTATCGCTCTAGTTCTGTGCGTGTGGAGTCTCTTTGATTGAGGCTGTCATGGTGGGTGGTGCGGGCCCGGCCCAGGTCCCCCTCCAGCTCCCGGATTTTCTGCTCCAGTTGGGAACGCAGGTTAGCCTCATTGGCCGATTTAATCTGATCTAATGCTTCTTGTGATGCTGCCTGAGACTGGTGGACAAACATATACAATCATATTAAAACTTGATGGTTTTAGAAGTGACACGTGCATAGCAACAGTTTTTTTTTTTACCCAACAGAACTTTTACCTGCAGGAAGAGGTTGACCTGCTCCAGTTTCTGTTGGATCTCCTGACGTGCCCTCTCCTCTGCATCACGGCGGTACTGCTCCACGTGGCTCTGCTCCGAGTGAGCTGCCTCCATTCGACGCCTCAGGTCCAGTACCTCCTCTTCCAACTGCCTCTTACTCCTCTCCTGCTGGTCATTACTGTGGCTCAAGCCTCTCATGGAGGCTAGCTGATCCTTAAGCTCCCCGTTCATCCTCTCGAGCTGACTGCGGCGGGACGTTTCCTTCTCCAGCTGCACCTGCAGATCCTCCACCTGGTAACAAAAGAAGATGGGAAAACTGTTGGAGGCCAATGTCTAACAGCTGAGTTTTGGTTGCTAAGCACAAAGTTTCCAACTCGTAAAATTAAGTGTACAAGACACACTTTTATTACCTATTTTTTCTGCATATATTTCAACAAGCGCAGCTACTATCTACTGCGCTCGACCTGGCACTATTACAAATCCGCTCCCATTCATTGTGTATTGCAAGCAGTTGCTTCACTACTCTAAATATGCTGGGATACATAACAGGCCCGGACCAGGGTGGGGGCGGCACTTGTTAACAGCTTTTCTACCTCATGAGGTCATAAACCTCTATTTAAGGAAACCTGGTATACTGTAGAGTAAACACACCTTGTGGAGCACAGGTTTAAATTAAAATGATTCCTCAATTATTAACGTGACCAGCGGAGGTGGGCAGCATGACTCGTGGGCTGTGGCTGTTCTTCACAACTATCATTGTGGGCTGAGAGCTCAACTAGCATATTGGTAGCTAGCAGGAATGCAAACTCCGCATTGCAAAAAAATAATTTTGAAAAAACATTGCACAGAAATGGCACGTTCTGGACTCTCCTGAACGCATTGGAAATCATCAAGTAGGAAGACAGTGTAAACCTTTGTTCTCTCTGGGAGACCACCACAACAGACTGCGTTTTAAATACTGGTGCAACTTATTTACAGTAATTACAGACAAACCTTTTCTTTCATTCGTCCAAAGGAACCCTCAGCTTGGCTGTGTTTCCCTTGGTCCATCCGTAAGCTGCTCATTGGAGAGCCAAATTCTGCTCCACCTGTGTCCTGTTCCCGCAATCTTTTCTTTGCATTCTTCACTAAAGTACGCAACCTTAAACACAGATGAAAAAACACTACAGGTAAGCAAAATAAATTTGTTGATGCAACAAGTTCTGATTTAAAAAAAAAAAATCAACACAGTAAACGCAAAAATTCTAACACTTTACTCAAATTGGACATAAATGTTTGCCAAAATGAACTTTGTAAAGAACAAAATACACAAAACAAGACAATTAAATGAGCACAAACATAAATAAAACCACAAAGACCACAGATACTTAAAAAGATACACACACACTGGTGCACCACTGCCACAGAAGCCAGGACAGACTGTGCTCTACTGGATCCTAGTGGTGTTTAGAGGGATGAAGCTCTGCCGAGGGTGAGGAAGGAGCGAGGAGGAGGTTATGAGTCACCTGTACATTTCTTTTTGAAGATCTGTGTTTCTCTTCATCTCCTGTTCCAGCCGCTCATCAATAGCCTTCTTCTGCTCTGCTATTTTCTTGGCTTTCTTTTTTTCTATTTCCATCTAGAACACAGGCAACAGACCAACATCTCTTAGGACACTAAACACAGTTTTTAATCACCAAACATTTTAACTTAAATCACCAGCCTGCACGTAAATGTCTAAGTGTGATCACCTGGGTGCTTAAATCTCCTTTTTCCTTTTCCAGCTCTGCCAGACGTAGTCCTAACTTAGAGCGGCTCTTCAGCTCCTCCTCCCACAAGGCCTTCGAGTCCTGGGCTGTGTGAGATAACACGCTCTGCTTCTGGACCTAAGAAAGACAGTGAATATGTTAATAATAACATCTTCTTTTAGCTTCTTACATTGATCACAATTTAGACATTGATATCAAGAGACTCTAAGAAACTCTTAGATATACCATAAAATGTAATCCAGGTTTGTATAAGCACTGGAATACCAGAGTAAAAATGTGTAATATGTGTATGATTGAATGTGTGAGTAGGAGAAAGTCTAAAGAGAATTTGCCTGTGTCTTAATTTTCCCCAACTGTTACTAAGTTTCTCTCTATTTTTTTAATTGGAACACTGTCTAGGACATTTGGCTGTCATTTATGAACTCCCTGCTCAGACTTGACAAATATATATAAAAAGATTAGAAAGTAAGAATCGAGTAAGAAATGGACATCTAAGCTGAAAGTTTGACTTGTAAGGAAACAAAACATGCCACCAACCTCCCTACTGAGTTGGTCTTCCAAAGTCATCTTACTGCTCTGTAGGTTTGTAACCAAGTCCTCCAAATGAGTTCTGACCTATAGAAATACAAAGAATTGTAAAAAATAAGTGTCTTTCGAAACGTTTCATTGAATTGCTGCTGATTTTTTTGTTGTTGTTTATCTTTTAGGACAGTTGAGATACTGCTTTGGACTGAAGGAAGAAACATGCATCATGCAGCTTGAGACTCAAAGGAGAGAAAGACCCCACACACCAAGATCAAGCTAAAAGGAGAAAATACGTGTTGATGTCACCAAGAAAACCCAGACCCAAATGGAATCAAAGCTCTTACTTCATTCATATATCTAAACTCCTTCTCTAACAGATTGTACCAAAATAAACCACAAAGTCCAAGTGCTACTTATTCTTTACACCCATACACAATGTGAGTTCAGTTACATTAAAGTATCTTTGGGAGAACAGAGGTACAGCCACACCAAGAAACTAAGTCTACATCCAAAATACCAACCCCTCCTCCAGGTGAGCAGTCAGATAGCTGAAAAAAGATCAGATGGCTTAAAATAATAACAATAACCTCACAATGTTGATACCTGAAGAGATGAGTCTAATGATCACAGAACTGACAAAAAAAAAGCATAGTTACAGAACCAAACATGTCCTTTGTAAAATGACTAATGGTAGATAGTTTCTATTCATTTATTCATTTTGCAGGACTCACCATGGCAGCTTCTTGAGCTCCTTTTTTAAGTGCATCGATCTTGTTGGACTGTTGCTTTGCAGCAGCTTCCAGTCTTGCATTCTCGATCTCCAGCCTAATGTGATATTAGATTGATATGTGTCAGTAATTTATCTTTATTATTGTGCTACGGAGTTAGCATTTATTAGCCCTGTTTTACACTTATTTTGTTAATGTGAGATATAATTTAAAAAAAAACAAGAGATCAACATTCAACCAAACTGTGAACAGCACATGTGTTCACAGTACATACCTTTGCACGGCTTCCTCCAGCTGTTTGATGGTGGAATCAGAAGCTGCTGAAGTAGACAGCGCCTCCTGCAGTTTCTGAGCAGCTGTGATGAGTTCTTTTTCCTTTTCATCCAGACTACTCTTAAGGCTGTTAATCCTTCTCTCAGCCTGCACATACTGGTCCTCACTTTCCTCCAGCTAAAAAGACAATCAATCACCTCATTAGCAATGTTACATTAGATTGAACAGTGAGTTCATTGATGACAGTGATTGTTGCTTATAACTTAATGACCTTATCATAAAGACAATGAGCCATCTGATTTCAATACAGTGTTTTTCCTTCATAAGTACTGGTACAGCTAATACAGAAATGTAGTAAAGTTTTCTTCCACAAGGGGGCACTGTTTCCTTCCATTACCTTTCCTTTGAGCCTGTCCAAGTCTTTAAGGAGCCGAGCCTTCTCCTCCTCCAGGTCACTGCGGTAGCGCGTGTTGACCTCTAGAGAAGCTTCACTCATTGACAACTTCTTGAGGGAGTCGGCGAGCTCCTGCTGCAGCTGCCTCAGATTAGCCTGAATCCAATCAAGATGAGACAGAATGCAAAGAAGGCAGAGTTTTTATGATTAAGCATGTGGAAGAAAGGCTAAAACTTAGTCTGGAGGCGGAAATTGGTTAATCCTCTTACTCTGAAGGCCCCTAATCTTACCTCTCTTTCGCTCTTCTCTTCTTCTAACTTGTAGATCTGATCTCGTAGATCAGCAGCCTTACTGGCCAGCTCCTTATTTCTCTCCTCCACTAGTTGTGCTCTCTCTTCATAGTCCGAGCGCAGCTTGGACAGAATATCTTTGAAGCTCTGTTGGGCGTCAGTCACAGCGCGCTCCTTTGCCTCACCTTTGTTTTGGGACTCACTGAGCTGTTGCCTTAATAACATTTCCTCACTCTTGGCCTGGGCCAGCTGCTCCTTTGCGGCCTCTTCGCGTGCTGCTGCACGGCTGACCAGCTCCCTTTCAGCATGCAGAGTCGATTCCATCTCTTTGACGCGTACAGCTGCCTGGTCCTTCTCTCGCTGTAGGACCTCCAGCAGCAGGCCTTTTTCCGTCAGCTGCAGGGTGACTCGGTGCACTTCATTCTCCATGCTGTTTGCACGAGCCTCTGCCTTGGTCAGCTTCTGGGACAGGCTGCTCACTGCTTCACGTTGTGTGGCTGCTTCACCTGTAGAAATAAAAACATTAGGAGCTATAAACATTCTTTCAATCAAGCAACACATAAAAATTGTAGGACAAAGATGTATGAAAAAAGAGACAGGCACTCTGAGATCACAGACCTCTGACTAGTCCAGTGGTTCTTGAACTTTTACTGTCACCCCCCTTAGAAGAGGGAAGCTTTTCACTTGTAGTTTTTTGCTGAGTTATTCATAATTCCTTCAGTGAGAATGCAGCTAAAGAGAGTGAAGCAGTAAACGTATCTGTTTCTCTTACTTGATTTTTATGAGGTACATTAAACAACTTAGGAAATGGAGTGTTAATTATAGCTGTTTAAATCCTTTTACAAATATAAAGAGTAATACATATAATACAAATATTGTGGGATAAAAATCAACAAAACTACAGAAAATAACAGGTTAAATACTCAACATTATTTGGGGGAGATCTGTTTGAATGAGAATGAAACATGTAACCTAAGGCAGTATCAATGATGCTTATTTAGTTTCATATTAAATGATATTCCGCAGACATCTTGTTGATATTATTGCTTGCTTACGGGTTGGATCCTGGATTTGCTTTAATATATAATGGGTTCTTCCGACCTCTCTACAACATCTGGCCAAGTTACAGGCCAGCAGTTTTCTTTCCTTTATCCTGCTGAGGATGCGGAGGTGATAATCTCCTTTAGGTAAAGAGGTAAAGAAAGGCTACTTATGCAATTAAACACAAGCCACTAAATCCTGTCGATACACAGCAGGAGGTCAATTTGTTTTGTTCAACCAAGGATGATACCAATAGAGGCAACTGGATCAATTAAATAGTTGTCAATGATTCAAATCTGGTTGCCAGTAGTAGCTGCTACAGTCAAGCTCTTTGTACCTGATCCTTCCTTATATACAAAGAGCAAGAAGCACATTTATTAAGTGACACAGAGAAGTGAACTGATGATACAAAATGTTTTCCCAAACTGGTGAGCATGTTTGACAAATACATTCTTTAAAACTGATATAACAATGCAAACAATCTTTCACAGTTAGGCACTGGTTTGTGTTTCACAGAATAGCAGTTAATGAAATAATAGCTTGGAACTGTCCAGACATGCCTACTAACCTGTGAGTCTGTCTTTGAGACGCTGGTGTTCGTCTTTCTCCCTGAGTAGAGCTCTCTCTGCGTCAGTGTGAGCTGCCAGGCAAAGCTCTGCCTCCTTTACGGCTCCAGCCAGGCGGGTGCGAGTGGACTCAACCTCTGTCTCTAATGTTTCCCGAGTCTTCCGCTCATTTTCAAAACGAGTCGCTGTCATAGCTAACTCAGACTTCAGGGTGGTGATCTGGTTATTGCAGTTGAAGACAGTTTGAGTCAGGGCTTCATTGCTCAGTTTGAGATCTCTTCGAGCATCTTCGATCTGTTCCTTGAGGGTCTCGTTCTCCTCCAAAAGGTGGCTCTCCTTGAGACTGCTGTTGGCCTGTGAATGCTGATGGTCTGTTCTCAGGATGGTCAGCTGCTCCTGTAATGTAGCCGTTTGTTGCAGCAACTCCCTCTCCCTGTCACTGGCCTCGGTGAGCTGAGACAGAGCCTATGAAAAAAAGTTAAAAAACAAATAAAAACATGTTAAGATAGCCTCAAGTCTGCAGATTATACTTCCAGATTTGACTACAAAATGTTTTATTTATTTTCAAAAGTTAACAACAAGCAATATTCTGTTAACAACATACTACAACACCCTGACTTTGAATCCCTTAAATCTAATTATCTTAAACATTATCTGTTCATTTACAGCAACTCAAATGAGGGTTAGGGTCAGTGGGTGCAGACTGTTCCAAAACTGTTCTAGTTTTTTCTTTCTAAAACCAAATGAGGGTGAGAATTACCTCGCTGCTCTTGCTTATGTTTCGTTTGTTCTCGTCCTCGATCTCTTGCTGCTTACGGAGATGACTGTTGAGCAGGTTCTCCTGCAGCGTCCGAGCACTTCTCTCCTGAGCCAGCAGTCTCTGGGTCTCACTATGGTCCTCTTCAAGCTGGGTTGTTGGCATAAACAGCAAACCAATTGTGTAACAGTCATGTGCACATTATGACGACAATAGGACAAGATAACTAACAACGAAAAAATCAAATGTTTCCCATCATATCGCCATGTTTTCCAAATAAATAATGTATTATAAATAACAGTTACTAATAAGCTACAAACTACACATGAAATTATCACAACATAAAGATAGCTATATTGATAGTTATAAAAAATGTATGAAAGTTTGGATGGTATTTTGTAACTAAGTACCTGCTTCATGTTGTTAACTAGTGTTCTCATCTCCAGCTCCAGATTCCTGAGTGTGAGCTCCAACTTCTGCCTCTCCTGAACCTCAAACTGATGCTGCTCCTCTGTCCTCCTCAGCTTATCTTTGGTGTTGTTGTACATCATGGTGGCATTGCGGCGATTTTCCTGCTCCTGTTTCATTTGAAATCTAGACCAGGTGTCAGAATAAATAGTTTGAGTCAATCAATCAATCTTTATTTGGATATTAACAATTCATAACAAATGTCATCTCAAGAAACTTTACAAAAAGAGCAGGTCTAGAGCGTACTCTGTATTATATTATTTACAAAGACCAAACATTGATCCACCATGAGCGCAGCACTTTGCAACATTAAAAAAGCCCAGTAAAAGTGGACATAAAGAAACTGCCTTTTGAGAGGCAGAAACCTCGAGCAGAACCAGTAATTAGAATAAAATAAAATAAACGAACAGGCATTTGCACAATATCATGATGTAGAGAAATATTAGAGGGGAGACCAAGCCGAAGCAAAGACGTGAATATGAAGTGAATCAAGCTTTTCAGAAAAAGAAGACAGAATTCTTACTTGATATTTGTGACTTCAGTCTGCAGTTCCAACTGGTTGCGCTCCAGAGCAGACTTAATATCTTTCACTTCCTCTAGAGAGCTCTTCAGGTCTGTCCTCTCCATTTCCAGCTGGCTCACTTTGTCTACCAGGTACCCATGTCGGCTCCTTGCCTTTTGGATGGAACGCTCATACTCGTGGAAAATGTTCTGCAGCTTCACCATGCTTCTCGAGTCTGTGAGAGATAACATAGCAGAGTTTGTAAGGGAGCTTTCCAAGAGTCCAGAGTTGGATTATTAAAAAAACCCACACATTTGTTTGCTAACTATATCAATGAAATTATTAAGTTACAACATTCTATTGAGACAGAAATTGACCATTAAACAAAAAGATAACATTTCAAACAGATGAATCAGTACCAAAAGTGGCTGAGTCCAGCTTCTGAACGAGGAGTGATGCATGACGATAGCCCGAAGTGGGAGAGTCCATGTCATCTGTGGCTGTGTCCGATGACTGAGTGAGTTCATCAAAGTCTTCTGCCATTTCCTCTTCTCTAGGGTTCTGAAAAACAACATGGATTCTGAACATTATCCAGCTTTTTGGTTCTGTTTTGTGTATTCAAACTTCAGTTACTTTTAGAGTTTTACCTCATTTTTCTGTCCACTGGTTGATCTTCGCCCAACACACAGAGAGAAGAAAATCAGGAGTTATTAGGAAAATGACGAGTATGTTCTCAGGTTATTATAGCTGCTGTTATAGCTGAAGAGTTGCTTGAAGCATAATGGTATAATGCAGTATACTATTCTAGTTTGGGGAAATTAGTGGTTAGTCAGGCAACTATGTGGGAAGGAAAGTAATTCAATGTAAAAAGACTGCATCTTAATCATGGCCCACCACCAGTACAGTTAAGGTTTGTTTAGACTGAACACAAAGCTAAATTTGGTCAGACAATTTGACTTCTGGCCTTTTCAAGCGATCAGATTTTACTCATCATAAACCACCTATGCACAAACATGACCTTTAACAAACAACTCTCATTATGTTGTTTTATGTTCCTTTTGTTTCTCTTTCTATACATGCTCATTATAAAGTATATTTAATATCCAATTTGATACATTCTTCATTTGCACAGAGATCTTTATTGGCTCTCGTGCAAGCCAATCCCTGAAGTGCTTCTCAGTAATGCTGTCTGCATGATTCTCTTGATGTTCAGACTAAACACACCTAATGGTTAGTAACAGAGAGGTGAAAAGAAAACAGCATACTGCATATATACCTTCCTTCATCGTCCGACACATCACTTAAAGTGCTATCGTCAAACACTGAGAGAGGATCTCCATTAATATGGGTGTTGGTCTGAGGGGCTCTGCTGTGCCGGGCCCCTCGGACCAGCTCCAGCTGTAAGGTCCCCTCTATAGCTTCCCATTCCTGTTTGTTGCTATTGAGGGTCTGCTGGAGTGGAAGGTGCAATTGCACTGGTGCCTCGTTGGTGCTATGGAGAGCAATAAATCTAGTAGTCAATGATTTGTGACAACTACATTTTGGACACCTTGGAGGTATTGCTTACAACATCAAATTAAATCAATAAATGAGAGTTAAAACTGGGCTCTTTACAGTATGTTGAATGTGTGACCAACAGGTGGATTCATTTAAAAAAAAAAAAAAAAAAAAAGAGAACTTAATATGACTCACTCACACAAACAAAACAGAACTCAAATCTTTTCTTGTAGATAAAATCTGACTTCTAAATTTAGGTAAAGGATTGTGGATGTGTTGCTATGAATTTGCTTTAAAAGCAAAAGTCATCATTTTCTGATGAGAATTGTCAAAGACTAAAAATGTGCAAAAGAAAATAATGCATACCTCTTCATAGCTACATGCTGCTGTTCCTGGGGAATGGCTCCAGCTTGGCTCAACTGGGATCCCAAACTGCTCTCAGGTTTCTCAGAACTCACTTCTTCCAATGCTGCTCCACCAGTATCCCAGGAAGTACTGGATTTTTGAAGATCCATTGCAGTCTTTGCCGTCTCTTGGACTACCTGAAAAAGAGAGGGTTAAATATTTGATAATGGTATGTGAGAGATTATTCCTATCAGAAACAGTTTGGGGCCAGCCTTTTTAAGATGCATGTTGGAGCAGGGACTTGTACACTTTGTCATACATAATTTAGTGTCACCCCTCCCTTTGGAGACCTAACACCATAGTGTGCTTACTCTATTTGACATGGTATTTTTAGGTTAATTACATGCATGATTCCAGCATGCCTGCTATAACGTTCTTAATACCTGACGTGAATCAAATATCAATCTCACAATTAAGTCAGTATTGGATAACTTAAAGGTCACACATCTTACTCATTTTCAACAGGTTTAAATAAGTCTCAGAGTCTCAGTCTCCCCAAAACTTGTCTGTGAAGTTTTTTTTTGTTAAAAATCCACTCTGATCCTGTATTGGATCATGCCTATAAACCCCTCTATTTCAGCCCTGCTCAGAACAGGCTGTTTCTGTGTCTGTATCTTTAAATGCAAGTGAGCTGTATCTGACCACGCCCCCCTCTGGAAGGGGATCTAGCTCTGGCTTTCTCACTCCATGCCTGACTGTTTACGGTGAGAAGGCAGACTCACAGGGCAGAACAAACACCTAGCTGTGGGAGTGTCACCCACCTGCGGGAGGGATTACTTCTTTTTGTGATGTCACGAATGGAAAATCTCCAAACGGTCTGTTTTAGCACACGTTTTCTGAAAAGTGGAGCAGGCAAAAGACTTTTCTCATAATTGGGGTGTTTGTAAACAGGCTAGGGACCCTTATTAGTGTTAGAAAAACATGCTGTGTGTATTTTGCATAAAATGTGACCTTTAACATTTGAATATGAAACAATTATAAGAGTTGGTGGTCTAGGTGAGCTCTTTTTGATAGTGTAGTGTACATTTTTTAGAACACCAAAGTAATATTTTTTTATCTATTCTTTCTTCCCACAGAGACCTCCAAATACTCAAAAAGGCTGGCCAAAATATAAATCCATCCGTATCATAAGGTTTCAGTTTTCAAGAAATACCTGCAGGAATAAAGACAACCATCAGTAGTAACTTTCACATCATCCATACAGCACTTCTTTTTAAGGGACAAAAAGGAGGCATATATTTTTAGTCACACCACAACACCTAAAAATAGAGAGTTTAAACAACAGTGCATATTCAACATCAAGATTCATGCAAAGTTCATGCATGGGCAAATTAATACAAAAGAACACACAAGACTGAACAAATGTTTGTCGCTGCATGTCACGTTCAAGTGCAGAGCAAATGTTCATTAACAATGTGTTATAGTTTGTTAAAAACAAACACAAAAACACAAGAGAAACATGCAAGAGCAACTCTTCTATTTGAAATGAAAACTTCAGAAAATAAACATGGAGGCGTGGGAAAGGAATATCAAACGGAAGGACATCAGATTAAGTGATGATATGAGGCCAGTGCATGGGCACGCTAAAACAGATGATTAAAGGAAATTCAATTAAGCACACGGATAAAGTGAAGGAAAGTGAGGCGATCTAGAAGAGACTGTTTTGAGGGGGCGGCCATCCTCTACCTCTTTCTGGAGTCTGGCTTTTTCTTTCTCCATATCCAGGAAGACAACCTTCAGCATCCCTACCTCAAGTTTAAACCTTTCCATGTCCTCCTCCAGCTCTTCATCAGAAACACCTGGGACCGATGAGGAACGCCTACACAGCGACCGGTTGTAAGATTCAGGGAAATCCTCAAGATCCTCTCCTGGACTTGTACTCTTCTTCTCTGCTTCACTAGCATTGGTGTCTTTACAGGTATGGTTCAGATGTGTGTTTTTCATTAGTTTGGCCTCATCTTGTAAGAATGCACCATGGCCAGCAGAAGACACAGTTATGTTGTGACCATCAGTAAAAGTTTTGGTAGCCATCTCTGTGCTGTCTCTCTGTGCTCTGGTGAGTTGTGGTGAAAGAGACCTGCACTCTTCTTGAGCATTATCAACGAGCAGATTTTGTTCTTGATACAGGCTGCTCTCACGCGTTGGACGCTCATAGACCTGCATCCTGTCCTCATATGCTGACCCTTCAGTTGATTCTGTCGCTGAGTCCTCCAGTCCAGATTCCCTCTGCTCAGGGATTGTGAGGAGGACAGTACTCCTCGCTCTGGCCGTTGGGCGCACAATGATTTCCCCTTCTTCTTCATCACTTGAAGAAGATTCAGCCATTCCCTCTTCATCTTCTGCTGGAGATCTTGACTTGAGCAGTTCCCCAAACTTCTCTTTTAATTCACAAGCAACATTCTTGAAATTTGATTTTACGTCTCTTTTCTCCACTTCTACCCAGAGTTTCTCGTATCGTTTCTCCCATGGGGGGTCATCGCTGGCTTTCCCTCTTTCATCAGGTCTGCATTGATCTCTGAAGTCATTATCCTTTTCTCCACTGTCAGAGCCTGTGTAGCCGGATGCGATTGGGCTGTCTAAATCTAACAGACTGGTATCTACGGAATCATCTTTCTCCTTTGATTTCATGGATGGACAAGGAAATCACAAGACAGACAAGACAAAAATGCAAAAGCAACAATGGACTTAGAATAAGAAACAAAATGTTCAACATTGCTTTCTCGTACCCTAACTTAAAATGTTAACAAACTAAATAATTCAATTACAGATCAAAGATTTACTGGGAAAAATTGTCACTTGCTTATTTGATACACATAAAACCTGAGAATCCTGACGAAGTAAAGATCTGTCTTTGCTAAACATCTGTCAGAAGGTCGAGTCAGAGTCAAAACTGTATCAAAAACTACAAATTTGTAGTTTTTTTCCAAACATGGCAAATGCATACTTTAAAATGTTCAACCTAATTGTGGGGGCGACGGATTGACCAACTTAGTTATTGACAACAAGCAAAAGCAAATACACTATGGGCCAGATTTACTAAGCGCCCAATTACAGAGTACTAAATTGCGTGTTCACTCCAAAAGTTTGCACGTTTGGTTGGTGGGCGTTTTGCAGGGTGATCTAGAAGAAAATTTGCGTGAATGACAACAGGTGTAAACCTTGTGGAGGCGGTAGTATTTAAGTTAGGCTTTTGCGTGTTCTACTGGTTTACATCACAGAGAATGGACAGAAACCAGGATGACTGCAAGCGCAAAAAAGGTATTAGTGGGAGAGGCAAATAAACGCACAATACTTTCAAGTTATAGGATATAAATCTGAATATTACAAAGAAAATTTTGGTTATAAGAAAACATCGGCATTAAACAGGGCCTCTCTTTTCTTCCCTTAATCTTAAGAATGAAGTGCCATACATTGCGCAGGAGGTGCGAGCTGCGTCCTCTGTGGCACCGGCGCTCTACACTCGCTGTTGTTGCGCACCAGCAGCTGGCCAGTGCTGTGTCTGATCGGACGTAAATGCCCTGGAAAGAGGTATCGAAGACGGGGGTACAAACAGTGGTGAGGTCCCCCAATCCAAGCGTCCTACAGAGTAGCAGCAGCGGGCTTTAGAGGGAGGTGACGCGCGCATTATGGAGAGGAGCGCACCAGAGGGGGCGAGCTAGGGGAGAGATGTGCGACCCAAGAAAAAGGAAATCCCCAGTTTAAAATGTAATGTTGTCGAAAAGAGGGAAATAGGAAGACATAAATGTCAATGTTGAAATTCTATAGAATGCAGAGGCTGTGAATGTTCAGTTTTGTTTGGCTGTAGGCTATGGCAACAATAGCCTGTAGTTTAATCAGGTGTTTCTCTTCCTTAAAGATTAGAATATTGAATCAAATTAAAAAATAAATGCATGCCATTTATTTTTCTGTCATTTGAAACATGTAAACACGTGGGGAAAAACGCAATCTTTATGCCTTCTTTTGTTGTGCCTATGTCTCCTCCTAACTTCAATAACATCAGCCTGTTGTGAGTAACACTGGCCTCCTGGATTAGCATGTTCCTTTCAAAGGTGTTAAATTCAGACACCGTCACAATCACCGCAGTTTTTGTCAGGCTTGGTAAATCACAATGCTTAACTCGTTTGCATTTTCTCTTCCCAGTATTTTGCACGTTAGGGTAGAAACGCCCCATATTGCATATTCATTAAGGCAAACGTACTAAATGGTCAATGCGTGTTGTTTTGCTCATATGAAAGACGCAATCCTCACTGCGCGCCATTAGTAGATCAAATAGCACTTTTTTTGCTGGTGGTATCAAGTTTGCACACGTTTTAAGACACGCAAACCTTTAGTAAATCTGGCCCTATGATCTTAGAAGTTATAAGTACAAATAATTTTAAGTGTAAACATACTGAGCCAATAAAGCAGATTTTTATTTCACTTTTTGAATTACCAGTAACATGGTGAAAGGGAAAACAAATATTTTGTGGATCCTCAGAGTCTCGGCAAGTAATGACAAAATGTTTCTAAATTTGGAAACCTTGTTTCTAAAGAGCAGAAAAACTCTCTGCTTTGAAATAGGCACAAAGTTATAAATATGAAGTGATTTTGTATTTTAATTTACTGTGACTAAGATACAAGGGATAATGTTACGTTGTGGAAAAAACATACTAGTGAATTAAATAATGGGATAAGTGCATTATTATCTTAGAATTCTCACCTTTTTTTGCTGCTTATCAGACTCAGCATTTCTTTTTCTTTCTCCGACCCTCGGCGAAAGCTCAGGAGAACCTTAGGAAGAAGAAAGTCTTTAACTAGAGCGCTTGAGCACAGGAATGTCTTTAGACCTTTTTATTAAAAAAGAAACCGATGAGTCTTACCTGGTGAATCCATGACTTGTAGCTCAGCAATGTCCTGCTGCTGATTGTCAACTTTGGTTGTATTGCAAGAAGTTGCCAAATTGTCGGGCTCCCAATCTGAGTCTGAATGAGAAGAATTCATAGTAAGAAGGAGAAACATACTGTAAACATCACCTGCAGTTAAATTGTAAGGACATGTAAAAAGGTCATACCTTCTTCACTCTCTGGTTTCTGAAGCACCATCTTCCTTGCACGAGGTTGGGGATGGGGCACTGGTTGTGGGGGTGTGTTGGGCGGTCTGTCGTTGGAGTTTATGGTTCTCTCTGGTGTTACGGGTGCTTCTGACGCCACATCTTCATCTTCCTCTTTAATTAGTGGACTGGAACATTCTGGGAGCTCCTCGATACCAGGGGAGGCCATTCTGCGGCCAGGCAGGGTTCTCTTACTGGTGGTACTGGCCGAGTCCCAGTCTGATGCATCTGTGCCATTAAGACAAGCAGCTGTAGGTCAATAACCACTACCTCCCCATGCCATGATTTTATTTATGCACAGTGGCTGCTCTATCAAGCTTCTCTATCAAGTTGGGGTCTCAAAAAAGGAACTACAGTGACAACTTTATATAGTTCACCTCATCTAATCAGCTCGTTTATTTTTACTGACCTGCTTTGTGGGCTTCAAAAAGGACAATGACAGGAACATACAAAAGGGTTATAAAGTCATCGTTGCATGCAGACAGACAGCTAAAAGACACTAACTGCTTCAAAGTAAACTATAAACATATTGACGAAAATAGTTTCATTCCAGAAGATCAAAATAAGCTTGAACAATTAATGACAGAGAAGAACTGTTCATTTTACCTTCAAGATCATCAACATCTCCCAGACCAAGCTCCTCCATCAGGTCTGTAAAGGAGATACAAAGTAAAATACAGAACTCTTCTTTCAATGATTCTTACAGTTCAGAAATAACAGAACCTGTGATGTCCCAGAGTAATTACCTGTTTGCTCTTTTTCTCCTTGAAGTTTGCTCAGGACACTAAGTGGTTCCCATTTGGCTTTTTCTGTCTGATAGAAAGAAAAAAAACAACACATTCATTTTTGCAACATATTGTAATGTGTTTAACCCTTTGCTGCAATTAGTTGCTTAACCTACCTCTTTCTGTTGGGCACAACCCTGATCAACCTCCTCCTGTTCCCCTCCGTTATCATCACTTTTATCGTTTGCAACTGTAAGAGAGATGAAAAATGTTTGTCATGTTTTAAACTAAAACGGTTACCTGTAAAATAAAATGCAACATTCTGATCAAGCAAGATGAGTTTGAGCAATGCATTCCCATACAAATGAGCTGATGGTTATTAACCAAAACAATGCATTGTTAATAGGCATAAAACAAGCATACAGATTCCCTGCTGGGGTTCAGCATCAGCAAAGAATGCTGGTACTCACCTATTAATACTATCTGAGCTAAAACCTGAGAAAACCAAGCAAGCTGAGAAGAACCAGTGGCCTTAATTTTGGGAAAATGCAGTTAAGTGGTAACAGGCAAGGTGGAGTATTAGTTTGTGATACATGCATTCTCTTATGGTGAGCATGAGCTGATGGTCAGGCCCCTGTTAGGTTAACATGCTGTTCCTACAAGTCAAAACATTCATACCCCCTTCCTGGCTGCCTCTTGGCCTGTCTACATTCCTCCAAGGTTCTAGCACTGCCATCCTATTGCTTCCTTCCCCTCTTAAGAAAGAGGGAATATAAAAGAAGTCTACAAAAGAAATGTAGCATAAGGTTGGAAAGACTGCTTTGATCAATGAAGATTACATTAAATATAAAATCATGTCAAGTCTAACAAATGAATGTTTGAACATCAGACTGAATTTATGCAGGCATTACTTGACCAAGTATGGTTTCCTACAATTATGGTTAACGGAGGTCAAACTAATTCTGCAGCATGAAATGATGCATGGAATGATTTGACTGCTTTGGACAAAAAAGGAATAAAGAAAATAGATCTACCTTTTTGAATCTCTTCCTTAACAGCAGACATCTTTTCTTGATCCTGAGAACGTAAGCTTTGGTTCTCCTTTTGTGGCATTGTTGGGCTTTCAGAGTGGGACTGAAAGAGAACAATCTGTTAGGAGCTTTTATGATAATCTTCTATCCCAAGCAGGTGTTCCAAAATGTATTATCGTTATACCTCAGAGTCCCAGGTATCCTGCTCTTCCTCCCCCTTCTCTAGACCCAGCTCAGACAAGAAATCTAGATGCAGAAAGATATAGATTAAGAACAATGAAATAAATTAAAAGCAGTGGTAGCTTCAGCATCATTTGCTTGCTGTTAGGACATGATATTTAACTCTATGGGTTTTGCATAGTACACTTTGAATCATTTCAAAACATGTCTTGTTGCATCTTTATCCATTCACATGTTTACAGTTAATACTTTTCTTAATGTACGAGTACATTAACTATGGTCTATGGCGATAACTACTGACATGCAGTTCTACCTGACATGTTCTATTAAGATTTGCTCTTTACAATACCTCTTTCCTTGTTTTTAGAACCTTCTGACTCAGGCACAGGCAATGAGGCTGGAAGGGACCCCGGACTCCCTTCAGGTTGTTCACTTTCCTCTGATAAGTCTTCTTCCTCCTCTTCATCATCATCATCATCATCATCTCTCATTACCTCATCTTGTTCTTTCTCATCGTCATCCTCAGTGTACTCTTTGTCCTGTGTAAAGAAAATAAATGTTGTCTGTTGTGTGTAATCTGTAATCTTGTTCTTCCAATCTATTTATACTACTGGTGTGTCCATATGCCATTATTGATGAATAGACTAGGGAGTTCAAAGGAGAAAATTCAGGGTTTATTGGGGCCACACCACAAACTGCTACACTACAGTTAAAAATCATCTTTTCTACATCGATTTTACCTGAATGGCATGCTCTTCAACATTTCTGAGCTCTTGACTTGGCACTTGACCTACACTCTCTACATCAGGTGAGTCTAGATCAACATCATCAATGTCAGTCTGAGGTAACTCTTCATCAGACAATGTGCTCCTGTCTGAATCATGGAGTTGACCATCAACGACATCTTCTTTGGTGGGAGGGCATGACGAAATATTTTCCCTTATTGGCTCTTTATGGAGGTCATCACTTGACACTCCTTCCAGGGGAACAATGGCACTTTTAGTTTCTAGTGGAACATATGCAATCAATGTAGCCTCGTTTTCATTGTCAGATTTGTCACCTTTGAACACACACCTATCATCGGACACTTTGACTGTTGCGGTAGCAAAATCGTACTGCAGCTTTTTGTCCATGCTGTCAGAGTCCTCACTTGGTTCATCATCTTTGCTGGCATTGTCTTTCTTAACAACCAGCTGTTGTTCCCGCTCATCCCCTGAAGTCTCACCATTTCCTTCATCATCGCCTTCATCTTCCCCAGGGTCATCTAACTCTGCTTCATCCTCTGGCTTTGTGTTGATTACACTTGAGGGCCTAGACTTTGGGGACAGCACATTGGATGGGGTAGTAGGACATGTCTTCAAGATGTTACCACATTCTGCTACTTCATTCTTCACCATCTTCTGCTGTTCTGATTCACTTAGTTCATCGTCATCATCCCAACTATCATCGTCACCTTTCTCATTCTCTGAGTCTCCTTTTCCTTCGACTTGTGATAACTGACTAACTGGTTCCACATCATCATCATCTGGCACTTCATCCTCAGGTGCCGGCGACAATGCAGGGGAGGGGTCATTTGACTCTTTGTCAATACTTTCTTTCTCTTCATCTTCCCTAGAGTCATCAGAACATGGCTGCTCTCTAGTCTGGTTTACTGTGACAATATTTGTTTCAGTATCTGGTGGAAGTACATCACCTCTAGTGATGAAGCCATTATCATTGCGGTTGTTGTTTTCAGAGGTAGAATCCCAATCTGATTCATCTGCTGTTGCTTTTGCTGGTCTGCTTTCAGGCTTAGGAGTGCTTGTTGGAGATATCGTCAAAGAGTATGTAGGTTTATCTACTGCCCGAGGTGAGGCACATTTTGGAGATTGTACCACTGCTGAAGAAATATCCCGGGAAGTATTTACAGGGTCTTCATTTGGATGAGATAACGTTGACTTTGAGTGCAGTGTTGATGGTTCTGGTTGTAAATCTGATGGTTGAACATCACTTTTGTGATCTAGAATTGCTTCTTGGACTTCATCTTTTTCAGGCAGCTCAACGTCGCTGTCCTCCAAGGAAGAGCCCCATGAGGATTTCTGTTTATTTTTTTTGGAAGCTTCTTTTTTAGATCCAGCATCAGTGGAACCGTCTGTATTTTCCTCCTTGTCCGCAGGCAGCGCCCTCATTCGATTAGCAAGGACAGTCTTGCGACCAATTCCCCCTATTTGATTTTCATCATCATCACTGTCATTCCAAAGTGTCTCACCACTGTTTTGTTCATCAATCCAGGAGTCATCGTCTTCTTTTTCCACTTCTCTTTCACAGTCTTCCTCTTTAATGGGGCCTTCTGATAAACCCATGTCTGAATTAATGTGATGGGCTGATGACTTTACAAAGTCCTTCCCAAGACTATCATCTTCATCAGAAAATTTTGACTCTACCCTAATCGCTGACACAACACAATCCTCTGCTACATTTAATGTTGCTGGTATTGCAAAACTTTCTGTCACAGCTGGGCTTTCATGTTTTAAGTTCTCTGTTATGGAGTCTTTCTCAGTCTCACCAACAATACCAGAACCAGTGCCGGGTACATTTTGAGGATCAGAGCCATCAAGAATCTCAAGGGCACTGGCAACAGAAGGTTTTTGGTTATTTTCAAATTCAGTAGTTTTGGCCTCCACAGTAGCCACATTGTTCTCATCCTCCTCCTCTTCACATCCATTTTCTTCTTCATCCTCTTCCTCACCATCCTCCTCACTTTCCTCATCATCCTCTTCATCTTCATCATCTTCTTCTTCTTCCTCCTCCTCTTCTTCTTCTTCTTCCTCCTCCTCCTCTTCATCTTCATCATCCTCTTCTTCCTCCTCCTCTTCCTCTTCTTCTTCTCCATCTTCTTCCTCAGACTCCTCAGGTTCTGGGCTTCCTTCTTGAGGGTTAGATCTCGCTTTGCTACTTGATGGTTGCTCTGAGCATCTGCTTTTCTCCTGCTCAGCTACACTGTCAGCTTTTTAGAGTAGGGGAGAAAAAATAGGGAGGGAAAGATGTCTTAGACATGCAAATGGAAAA
Organism: Labrus mixtus; assembly: GCF_963584025.1. Classification (NCBI taxonomy): domain Eukaryota; kingdom Metazoa; phylum Chordata; class Actinopteri; order Labriformes; family Labridae; genus Labrus; species Labrus mixtus. The sequence continues at coordinate 11,766,363 of NC_083615.1, forward strand.
GTTGTCAAAACTTTAAGTTACCTTTCTATAGCTTGGAAGAGGGCTAGAAGTCATCTGGGGTGCTTTGGAAAAGAAGGAAACAGGAGAGGGATCTACTGGTTGCTGCTGAGTTTTGCTTGATGGTAAAGCGTGTGGGAGGTATGGGATTCTCTGGACTCTATTTTCACTCTCTGGCTCTGATTCTGTACCACTCAAAGATCTGTCAGGCATGGCAGATGCTAAAGGCAGGCAGGGACAAAAGATTACTAACAAAAAACACAAACTATGGGAAGACACTAACAAAACAGTAAGTTAAAAGATATTTAGTACCTTGTCCTCTTTCCGATGCAATCAATTTTCTTAGGTTTACCCTCTGTGGTTTCTGAAAGACAGCATATCCTGTGAACACATTTTTGGAAAATCACACCAGAGACACACATTACGAGAAAAAATGATGTACAAACCTTTTCAATTAAAACCGAATCATCATCATCATCTGATGAAGGCCACTCATCTGCTGCACTTTTTGAAACCCTGATGGAAGGAGAAAAGTGGTTTGAGTTTTGATGTAAATTGTAACTGTAAGTAGCAGTTCTTTGGGAAAAAAAAAAACTTTGCTCACCGGCTTAGTGACTCAGACTGAGAATTGTCTTCAAAATCTGCAACAAAGCATAGGAACTTATTTCCAGCGAATCACCACTTAACCTCATTTGAAGAGGTGATGTCATATCTTAATGTCAAAACTGTCAAAATATGGAAATTCAGAGAGCTTCTACATCTAAAAAACAGAAATTGTTGCACAGGTCAACAGTTCTAGCAGCAAAACAAATAGCTTTTCCTGCAAACAAGAGAGTTTAGAGCACCCATCCTCATTAATTGTTTCTGGAAAGAAATGCAGTCTTTGACTAAGTTTGCAGACAAGGTTCATCTAAGCAAAGTAATACCTCCCCCTGCTTCATTTGATCCATGCTCTAGATCCAGTCAAGAGGTAATGCATGAGGAATGAATGAAATAATCAAAGTCAATAATGAATAGACACAAATGTATCCTCGTACTACTACGCTCACCTTTATGCACTTAAAACGAATATCCTTACCATCTTTGTCAGTGGCTGGTCCTCCCAAAGAAAAGCCTGCTTCAACATCCTGTGAGGGACTTCCCAACAAGGTTTTTTTCTTCTTTTTGCTTGGGCCTTGAAGTGATAGGGAGGGCCCATCGTTCCTTTGGGTACTGTGCTCAATGATCAGGAGGGAACATCTACAAGAGAATGAAGACACAGTAAATGTCTTAAGCCTTAACCTCTGGACTATGACCCTACCTACTTTGTCAGATTCAGGTGTGTGTCAAGGAAAATTACAGAAATAATGAAGACCAAAACTGATTCCTTAGGCACTGGTTTAGCTCAGTGCTTAGAGGTCGTGGGTTCTAACTGGTTTAGCTCAGTGCTAGGCCGGGTTCTAATCCGACCACTGCCCTTTATGAATGCTGCATGTCATTCCCTACTCTCTCCTCACAACATTTCCTGTCTCTCTTCAGCTGTCCTATCAATAAAGGCCCAAAAACATCACTTAAAAAAATATTTCTTATGAGAAAATTTAAACTTGATAATAAATTGTGTTTCTTTTTGGGCTTGCTCGCTTTCATTTGTTCACCTTTACTGAGGAAGTACCACTCAAGGAACATAAGTGTAAGAATAAGAGGCAAAGCTTACGGATGATGGCCATTCATCACTGCATAGTCATCAGCTGACCATCCTTTGGTATCCTTTAGAGTGATATCTGCTTCGAATCGCAACAGCAGCCGCAACATACCGATTTGTCCATTGCCGGCAGCTATCATTAATGGGGACCTGCAGGTAAGACCCATGATAGCAACATGACCAACTTTAAACTAAGAATTCTCACATCTCAAGTTAGTGGACATTTAACAGAAACGCATCATTATTTAGAACTCACCTTTGGGCTTGGTCGATCACATTCACATCAGCACCCTCCTTGAGAAGAAACTCAGCCATTTCAATATGGTCCTCACGGACTGCCACAGTCAGAGGTGCGAATCCCTCCTAAAATTAGACAACAGTGAACATTAATTTAGCAGCAAACGTCACTAAAGTACGTGAATAGAATATCAAAGTTTATAGGGGGCAGAAACATTCCAAATTACATTCAGGAATAGAATATTTTCAAGTACTTGTTTTACTCACAATTCAAATAAATATGCTTTCATTTCACCAGGTCTGTTTGAGTGGAAAACAACTTGATGGTTGGCCTAAGGCTGAGAGGTTGCATTGTGGTAGACAAAAAGATAAAATCACCTTATTTTGAGCATTGATGTCAGCTTCATGCTCGAGCAGAAGGACAGCAGTGGAAATTGAAGGGATGTTTGCTGCCAGATGTAGAGCTGTATTGCCATTGATATCCACCAGATTAGGCTCGGCATGATTCTCCAGCAGTATGCTTACACAGCGTTCATGCTGGCCTTGCACTGCCTGAAATATGTAATTATGATCATTACGATATTTAACATTTAATAAGGAATCATTCTGTGTTGGATGTTCATCGTAGAGTATTACCTTTTTCAAGGCGGATCTGTTTTGATTGTCACATAGGTTAAGCTTGGCTTTGCTTTCGACAAGGAATTGCACCACCTCAACATGTCCGCTGGCGCAGGCAATATGAAGTGCGGTCCTAAAACAGAAAGGAGAATTTCTCAGATGCAGACATTCTTGTTCTTTAACATTTCCTCAGACATTTGTTATACCCCTGCATTACTTTACTAGTCCCCTATCCAAACAACTTAATGACTTCAAAGTTCTATGTATTCAATGCAGAGCCTGTCACATTCCGCAACATCATTTTAAAGAAAATGTAAAACATTTTCTAGATTTAGCCTCTTTAACCTCAGAATATATAATTTATTTATCTTAAATAAATGCAAATCAAAGTTTTTTATGCTTTGTACCATATGTGGTCCATGCAAACACACACAAAAATAAATAAAGGTATTAATATGAAAAATAAAAAATAAATTCAAAACATCAATTTGATCTCTGGGGAATGTATTAAGGTTTTTTTCTCCCTTTTTTGACATTTTGCAGACTAAATCATTAATCGCTTTTATCATTAAAATAATTGGCATATTATTGAATTTAATGATTTGATAATTATATGATGAAAATAATCATTACTGTCAACCTATTCAATTCATCCCTATATTTGTTGCTATATCATGTTCATTCCACTTACAATTTTAGATGCATGTAACACAAGTTTTAAAGCTTGACATTTAAATGGTTTAATAATTATTGATCAACGGGAACATTTCACAAATTCTGACAAGCCATTCCATATTTTCACCAATTCCATGCATCCGGGCAAATTGACTCAAGTAAGCCACTTACACTGCTTAGTTACTTTTGACACATACTGATTGCATTTGGTAACTGGATCTGACTTTGAAACATAAGTAGTAAAAAAACACAGGGGTGTCATGTACATTTCAAACAGCAGGTAGAGTGCCGTTAAAAGTTTTATAATGGACATAATTTTAACCCAACCCAGCTCAAGTATACAAAATGTGTTTACATACCGTGAACAATACAGATACATTGTCTGTTTTAAATAGCTGCAATTAATGAAATAATGTGCATTTCTGCAGTCATATTTAAATGGACAATTTTGCTGGTTTTCTAAATATACTTATGAGTTCAACAAAAAAAATCCCTGAACCATACAGTATATTACAATTATTAGAAAAGCTGTAACTTTTTCAGATAAAGGAAAACTTGTATGTACACTAATGAAAAATGTGTTGAGAAAAAAAGATACCAAACGTGTCCCAGGAGACAAGAGGATAAAATGATCATGCCAAGTAATCATAGCATTTAAAGAACCATTTACATAGCATAAGGTATTATGCTAGAGTATTGTAGGCAAATAATAAATACAGTAAAGCAAATTTCAAGAAAGAGACAATATGTACTGTTATCCCACATACCTGTTCTCCTTGTCAAGTTGATTGATATCATTCTTTTTAGCAAGCTGCTTCAACTTTGCCAAATCACCCACTGAGGCTGCCTTGTGAACCTTGCCAAGGTCCTTGTCTTTAAGTTCATAGCCGACTGAAAGCACACTCCCATTGTCAGGGGTACCGGACGGGTGTTTCTTTTTCTTTGTAAAGCTGAATATCTTCTTCATTTTACACAGCAGCACAGCATTGCTTTTTGCACCGTCACTACCTGACAGTCGTCTGGTGCTGGAGGATCACCACAGGCGGTTCTTCCATCCCTATAAATAAGACGTTCAAAGCGGATTAGAAGCCTATAAAACCGTACTTAGAACACCGCAGTGTTGCTTGAAGAAATATTACTTACTGTATCCCTAATAATGTCCCACACAGTTATATACAGTAAGTAGCTCTAGCGCATATATGGCAAAGTAAACAACTGAATATAGGAAAGCTTTGAATACCATTTAGTATCTAGCTAATTACTTAACCACAGCGTTAGGTGATGGTTAAAAGACAGTTTTCAAGCTAACGACAGCGGTGAAGTAGAGGCTTAGCTTCGTACACCATCATTTACTTGACCGTACCTTCAAGCAGGACGTCCTTTACAAGGTTATTCAAAACCTTTGCTTAATGAAAAAAAAGTAAGTACACAATAATACACAGAATTTGATGAAATAACGATGCACAAGAAGCTCTAGTTTGCTAACGTTGCTCAGCGTTGTTTAAATGAACGTAGTTAAGCAAGTGTTATATCTTGTGGCTTGTTACCATGGAAACTGACTGTGCGAGAAGTACGCTAACATATAATATCCTAATTGCTAATGATAAAATTAATAAATGCACCTTTCTGTGTTACTGTGCAATGCAGCCCTCGTCGATTTATTTTAAGACAAAGTGTGTTACAGTTTAATACGACGTTACATCCGTATTTATGTGCAGAATAATATGTTGCCTAGCAACATAAAGGTTAGCCTCAGTTGGCTCCGTGCTGCGCCTCCCACGTCGTCACTTCACAGTTGATGCAAACCGCCACATTTAAACTGGATTTGTAACGTAAACAGAGCCGAGCACCGCGGGGAAAGACACTGACGCAACCTAGCAAGACTCGTTTTCGGTTCAAAGAGACTTTTGCTGGGTTCGTTAGTTGCTAGACTGGATGACACAAGATCAACCATGCTAACTCAAAGCTAATTAGCGAGCATTGATGTTAAAGCCAAGATGCTAACTAAATCTACTTTACAAAGATCGGTAAGGCGAAGGCAAGGGAGGTACGCGGTGGTATAGCAATATTTTTCTTATAACTATGTGTGTGTAATTAATGCTAAAAACAGTGCATTAAGTCAAACACCAACCTGTTGATTATCGGACTTAAGACCACCATCAAAAGCTACCTAAAGCTAACGAATATATGCCCAAGGATGCATGCTGGCTGTTTGGTATATAATGAACCAACCAGAAATGAGCTTGGAGGAACCACCGATTTCCCTGACCAATAGGAGCCTTCGGTTTCTGTAAAAAGGTTGGTTTACAAACATGGTGGTTGCTTGCTGGCGAAGTCTTATTGTGTAATGGAAAAGGTTTACCACTTGATGGCAGCATTTGCATTGGAAGTTATACTAAGTTTTTCCCATCAGTAGCGCGGTAGTTCTTAGTGCAGGGGGGTAGAATAAGTGTTCAGACCTCCCACTTAACTAAAAATATCAATAGGCTTAAGTAAGTAAAAGTAGGTTATTAATAGACAAAAAAATCCTCTAAAGTAAAATTATACATCTGTTTTAAATATTGCCTGTCAGTGTCTTACTATTATACTGTGGATATTACCTTATTTTATTGTAGATGATATGTTTATGTTTATTTTATCTATAGATTAATCTAAATCACAATCTGTAAAACATTAGCATGTTGGTAGTGTTGCGGTCTTGTAGTGACCATGAAGATGAATAGCCCTGTTTTTTTTTTGTTTTGTTTCATTATCCAACTAATCTAGCTTCAAATTGTTTATTATAAGAAGTGGGGTCATCATTTTTCTCAACCCAGAGAGGAACACTTAATCTCTGAGTTTATCTTTCAGAATCATTTATTTTTCCGTTGGCAAATTTGGAAATAGGCCTGGGTAAAAATTGTAACCAAAGAAGAGCTAAGTTTAGCTTTCAAAGAGAAGAAGACAAAGTGTAATATTTTTTATTTTCTAGTCTTAGGACTCAACAACCAACTGCTTAATTAGAAACCGTGACCCAAAATTCTGATATTTTTCAACCAACAAGATTTATTTACTGGCAAAAAGTGCAAATTTGGACCTCAGGTGGCACAAAACATGTGACAGAACAAAGACATTGTACTAAACAATCATGTTGTAAAAGTGTATAATAGAATTTTGGACAAATTCTTTCCCATGCACACATTCGCAACCCACAGAAAATGGCTCTGCGACCCACTTCTGTGTCCCGAGTCCTGACCCAGTTGAGAACCATTGCTTTAGGGTGTCTCTTATGTCCACTACTAGGTCCCTAATAACAGGATGCTGACCTTGGCAATTAGCTTAATTTCTGTTCATAACTGTTTGAAAACCTTACCTTTAATTATACCAATTGTTTCTTTAATATTTTCTTAGAACCAAAGCTGCCCTTACCCATTTTAACGTCAATGCTTGAACTGTATACTATCTTGTCAAAGGAGTAGGTGCTAAATTAAAAGAATAAAATAAAATAAGCTGTTTTTAAGTTGAAATAAGGGACACTGGTGGCGCAGGGGTTAGTGCGTGCACAGAGGCTATAGTCATCCAAGTGGGCGGCCCAGGTTCGAATCCCACCTGTAGCTTCTTTCCCGCATGTCATTCCCTACTCTCTCTCCCTGATTTCCGACTCTATCCACTGTCCTCTCTCACTATCTCTCCATTAAAGGCACAAAAAGCTCAAAAATAAATCCTTAAAAAATCTTTAAGCTGAAATAAAAAAAAAATTTCTTATTCCTTTTACTAACACATCTAGTTAACCTTTTAATAGTTCGTCTTATATGCATGTTCTTTGCATACCAGATTTTGTAGTTGCCAACTAAGAACAATGATACTTTAGAAGGTAAAATATTAAACATCAACAATTCACACAGTTATAGCCCTGACAGGATAAATGCATAGCAAGATAGCAATGTGATGCATTTGAAAAAAAAAAGGTTATAAATTGAAGCCAATTGAGTGTTATTATAGCAGGATGTCAAACAAAAAAGCGCCTCTGCCTGGCTTTGTTCAGGTGTCATATGTGAGATCTTAATTAGAATTATAATGGAACAATATGCAAAAGAGATACAAATCATTAAATTGGAATACGTTCACCTTCACTGGAGCACATGTTCAAAATTGCTTTGTGCTGCGTCTTAACGTGTAGTTTCAGCCCGGTTACATATTTAACATTAAAGAATCATCAGGCATCTGTGTTGTTAAGCCATGTGAAATTGTCTCAAGAGGACAGGAACGTAAGAAATGAAAGACATGTACATTTATTCCAAAAGACATACATAAATAGAGAGCACAGGAACATTGTCAGACGTTTTCCAGTTTTGTAATTGATAAATGTGTAAAAATGAAAATTCAGTCTTGTGTAGCTTTCAGGGAAAATAAATCTAGTTTAACAAAATAAAAAGTTAAACAGAAATTAGTTTGAAAGCTTTGAAGAAAAATAACTCAAATACTGCAGTTTAATATTTATTTGTATTTAGAATAAATGAATATAAAAATCAAAACAGTAACATAAAGATGCCATAAATATTAAACACAATTGCATTCCCCAACATTTCTTTCAAAAAGATAAATAAATATAATACCAGATGATGTACTTGAACACATCTCACCACAGTAAATTACCAACTGTTGAGGGACACTTGAAGTTATCACTGCAGGCCCATCGTGACCCACCATCCTGTTTTTAGAGGCAATATCTTGAGTCAACACTCAGTTGAACTCCCATGCTGCTGATGTCATGAGTTGCTGGAATCTGGGATATTTCTGAGCCAGGAATCAATGAGTCAGAGTCATATTTCAATCCAAGAGCCAGGTGAGCATTCTCTGTGAACTGTTGAAGGATCTATGAGATACAGTAGCACATTATCAAGACGTGAGGCATATCCTACCTACGATCAAATGAAAGGAAAAGGGAAAATATTTTCTTGGTTCTGCAGTGGCTTTGGCAAATACAAGTAGTAATCATTTTTAGAAGTCTGATCATCCCATTGCGTCATGAGATTTTGATCAAAACACAAAAAAGTGTTTACTGAGGTTCTTTGTTTTTTTTTAAACATGATCCAGGTTAACTTTCTGCAAGTCACTCACTCTCATACAGTCTTCATGTCTGTGTGTTGGCCAGTCCTCAACTGTCATTATGTCTTATTTACATAACCTACTAAATCACAAAAGACCATCATTCCTTGACATTTTTCTACTGTATTAGTTTTGACAAGTGACGTCAAAGTATTGTCAAGGGGTGTCAAAGTCATAGTCTCCATGCTGCAATATATGTTTCCTAATCCATCTGTAAATCAAACTCACCATCAAATATTTATTTTTCACCTTCATTATAATGCTTCTCTGCTATACTCTCTCCAGCACACCTTATTCCATTAATCATGTCATTATTTGGGTTGGCAAATATTAAAGGTTAATTCCCAAGGTGGTTTTATGTTTTAGTCTGGCTCATGATTGACAAGCAATTATCCTGTTTGGAACCAGTCAACGCTACAGCAACAAAAGAAAAGAAGATAAGAGGCTATTATAATAATGAGCTACAGCAAGTCTTTGTTCCGTAATAGAGGACACAGTCAATATTTATTTTATCAGAGTCACACTCTAGTTCAGTGTAACCTTTGCTTTTCTTGGACCAAAAATGTATCACAGTTTGACAAGTGGGTGGATCAGTAGTCAAAAAAAGACCATGCGCCTGTGGCTCAGTCGTAGAGTTAGTCGTCTCTCAATCGGAAGGTCGACTGTTCATTGGTAAATGGTTAATGGACTGCTTGTATAGCACTTTTCTAGTCTTCTGACTTCTCAAAGCGCTTTTACACCGCATGTCACACCTACCCATTCACACACTGATGGCAGTGGTTGCTATGTAGTGAGACCATCAGAAGTAACTAATCCCATTCAAACAGATTCATACGCCGCCAACGAAACAGCGGGAGCGATTTGGGGTTAAGTGTCGTGCCCAAGGACACATCAGACATGTTGCTGCAGGACCTGGGGATCAAAAACATAAACGCATAGATGCACATTTTTGTCACATCTCTTGTTCCCTTTCCTCCCTTGTTAAGAGGAATATTTCACTGCAGACGCACTACCTGTATTTTCACTCATCAGGCTTCCCATCCTTAATAAGCTACGGTCTCAAATGAAGAAGGACGTGTCTAAAAGCAATCCACGCAGGTTTTGTGATTTAAAGTAGTAAGCTAAAATTCAGATTTTGCTCATCTGTTTCAATTTTTTATAAAAGGGCCAAATTAACAGTGCTACCATTATCATACACATAAATATGTTTTTTGTTTTTATCAATGCAAACCTTATAATGCAGGAGACTGAGGGCGATAACAACGTTGTCTCTACACTCTGCCATTTCGTCCAGTCTGTCACTTGACAATATGAGTTTGTGCACAAGATCACTCTAATCCACCATAATCCCAAAGAACATATTGTGTGCTCCATTATGTACACAAAGTACAATATCCTCTTTGTTGCATGCCCGCCGGCACGTCAGGATGCTTTATTTGTTCCCTCGGTTGTATTAAAATTCCAATGCTGACCTATACATAGCAGACATAATAACATCCTTATTATTTCAACCTATGTCACACTAAATCGGTCATGTTCCTTTATGTGGCACGAACATGTTTAGCTAAAGTACGTAACATGAAGTACAATACCATACCCGAATCATATACTTAGACCTACTGAATCCTTCATTCAGATAAGACTTTTAACATTTCAACATTGAGTGTCGTTGTCAAGGCCTTTCGCTCGTATGCTGCTAACCTCAAGGTGGTAAGAACACTCAGGTCATGACTCTTCCTTCTCAGCCCCCAGCTAAATAGAACTAAAACATGAGAAATTAAACTTCTAAATGTTTTGTTTGATTCAACCTCAGAGGAGCTTGAACATGCTTAAATAATGTCAAAACAAAGCAAACAAATGATATTCAGTATTCACGTCTTCCCATTAAAACAGGTAAACAGAGTACAGGGGTTATATTTGCCGATCTCACTTATAATTCTTAATGTGCATTCTTGCATAAGGTTTCCAAATAAACAAAACAACCAAACCTAATAGAAAGAGTGTTCTTTCACTCAGTTTGCACGTGTTTACACAGAAACAGCTTGAACATAAATTCATCACAGCCCACATCCTTCTCACGTCATGGGAACCAGTGCGTGTTTTCCTGTCAAAACACATCTCCACTGATGGACCCAGCGCTGGCTCACAAGAGCTTTCCCTCACATGAAGCCAATCAACTCTGGATTGATTGACAGTCAACAAATGGTCCCTGTACCAGAGCTGTGAAAGGTGTTAGTGTTAAACGTGAGTGTGTGTGTGTGTGTGTGTGTGCGTGTGTGTGCGTGTGTGTGCGTGTGTGTGCGTGTGTGTGTGTGTGTGTGTGTGTGTGTAGGGGGAGGGGGAGGGGGGGAGGGAGTAGAACAACATTCACATGAGAATTCATCAGTAACCTTTTCAGTGATTCACAGTTTTCCCTCCCTGAGTGAAGAGCGGGGAACTAGGAGATACTGTAGAGCTTAAAGTTTTGTTTTTAATCCATTAAAAGCAAATGATTGATAAATGCATTAAAAAAGGACATCTTGGATTAAGTGTCCTATGTACCATAAACAACATTCAATTTGTATTAATCTGATCACATCCTGCTTCAAATGCAGATAAATTGGCCTGTTTTCATTTGTCACATGATCCGTATTTATTTTGCAATTAATAAGCCAGGAACTCAAAGTTTCTTTGACGGTATAAGACAGTGAGTAAGCAAAACAATCTGGACGTTTGGAAATAAACTGTGGGACTTTATTCCCATGGAGCTGCCTTTTGTTTTTAAGGCCATTTGGTCGAAAGCAGGAAGTCAATTATTTCCCTTATCTGGGCCATCTGTTGTTTGTCATCAGAGAGCTGATGTCATTTATGTTAGCAAGGCATTTTGGGGTATGGTAAATCAGAATAACTGAGGAGGCTTTACACTTAAGGCCGCTTCATTTTTAGCTCAGGCTAAGCTTTCAGGAAGTGTATGCAGAAATATTCACTTCCACAAATTGTCTCTTCCTGCTCTCTCTGTGACCCCAAGAATCCATGGAAGGATATACTTTGAATACTCGTGTATACAACATGTGGTGAAATAAAGGGTAAAGAATCATCCGCAGGACACACTGTCCCTGGTTATAGAATTAGAACAGTGTTATATGGAGAAAAAAATTCTGCATCAATATCCTGGAAAAGCTGAATTGTCCTTTTAAGACACCATGGAAAACTTGTTGGATCAATTCAATCAGCACCCACGAGCACAGCCAGGCAGGGCGTTGCTCGATGGATCATTGTGTATACAGTAACTTGTGTCAGCTAAAAGATTGCAGAGTTGAGTTGCTACATTGATTTGTTTTGGCTTTCTTAATAACAATAATAAGTCAAAATACATGCTTGTTGCTTCATCACGCTTCTCCTTAACAGATATTTCTCCTCCTTTCCCTGAAAAATGGTAACCAAGACAAGTCATGGCTTACATAGATTCTGCTTGCAACTGTTGTTGTGTACAACTTTTTCCATAAGGGATGAATCTGCTTTCTATTGTTAAACTGTAGGATTGCTTGAGTTGTGATGCCCACAACTGAAGCATACGTCAGTGTGCTTTCGTGGTGACTTTGATTTGCATGGTGATTGATTGTGATTGCTTCACAAATTTGAACTGGCTTTGTACTTCAACTAAATTTCATTTTAGCTTTAATTCCTTAGATATTTGAATCCTGTTTTTCTGTGGTAATATTGTGCATTATTGCTTGTCAACTACTGCTACAGAAGCTCAGTCAGGTGTGAAATAGAGAAGCCCAGAATTCAGGAATACGTGTTTTGGAAAGTTATACAAAAACCTAAATGCATGTTTACTTGCCCTATTAACTCCCTTGACATTCCCCATCTAGTTTGGGGTCAAAATCGCATCAGTTTTTAAAGCTCAGGTTTCCCATTAAATAGTCGTTTATAAGAATAGACAGAAGCTGGGTTTGATTTCATACCTGTAGTCAGACACGCTCGGTTGACTCAGGCAGGTGTCAGCAGAGTTATCTCTTCTTGCAGGAGTGCATGTCTGTCTTGCCTGAGTTCTTGAAAAAACAATCAAACTTGCCAACTGCATTCCCAAGGTAAACCCACAACTGCTTTTTCGTTTTCCGAACAAAACAAATATAAATGAAAAAAGTAATTATGTATAGCTGGAAATTATCTTCAATCCGCTTGTGAATGTCAAATGTCACCAAAACAATTTTGATTTGATGTTTTATATGAATATGAACATTTATGTTTTTGTGATGCCTACTTTATTTCAGGGCTTTTCTAAATCATTCATTAGGTAAAGCAGTGGTGTTGGATGTTTGACAAAGCTGGTGGAATAGTATTAAAGCTTTAACAGCCCCAAGACCCTAATTGTACAGCACCAATAAAAAGTACAAATCTGGAAAAACCATTAGATTCACCAGGGGATCTTCTCTGTTTATTACCCCTCAGTCCAGACATATAGTTTACAATTTGTTAGTTGCTGTTGCCTGAATACAAAAGTAAGGAATTCAATTCAAGGCTGCTCCAATGGAGTCATTGGAGGCCAAAAACAAAATGGAACACATTTTCACATCTTTGCTACATCACAGCCTATAAAAATCCATGAAAGCCAGCCCATAGTGGATTAACCTGCACCAGATTCAGCCAATTAAAATATGTATATATATATATTAGTATCAGAAAAGTATTTTATCTTATTTTTATTCTGTCCAACATCCAGTACAGAAAGTACAACTGCAGATTGACATGATTCATATTACTCTACTGCTATAATAAACACCTTAAGATGGAGTGTGGTACCCTCTGACATCGCAGCTTCGCACTTGCTGCCAGTGTTGAGTGCTAATATACATTCATGTATTTATGGAGACTCTAAATATGGTCCACATCTGTATGCTACCGTGTTTCTGTCCGTGTTCAACTAGCTGTGATACAAAAATCCCTCTGAGACAAGTCTTAATATATTCATGACTGGGTCCATGAGTGCAACATTTGTTTTGATTTTATCATTAAATGAGATGACATCCTTGCACTGACATTGTACTAATTAGTAAAGCACCAATGCTGATGAAAGGATAGAATAAAACTGATGCAGTGACATGTTGGAGGTTGAATAAAGGTCTAAGCTGAAGTGTTGTTATGAAGAAATTATTGAAGGCGTTTGTAACAAGTGTACCTGAGATATCTCACAGAGCTGCAGGTTGCTGTCCAATAAGTGATGATGAAAACCAGTAGCAGAATTACGAAATGTGCTCAAATACTTTGACCCTCTTCCAAGTGATCCTCTCTGGAACATCCTGACCTAAACTCTGCGTAGTTTCTCATATGAGTCTGTTTCCTATCACACACATTTGAAAGCAGTTTGTGTTGAACTTGGAGAAGCCTGTGGACAAAGCAGTACTTAATATCTCTTTGCTGATCTTATCCTGTGTAAGGGGTATTTTGTGACAAAAATTCACCCCTGTTGTATTTAACAGTTAAATATATTTAAATCAGGAGAGACTTAAGTAAGAGTTTACAATTATTTATTAATCACTTTAGGAAAAGAGAAATGTACAATGTCTTTGGTGAATGGACTCCGTCATCATGACTTCATGCACTCAGAGGGGTAGCGATGCCGACTGCAGGATAGGATTCCCCTATGGAGTCTAGACACCGGTGATGGTGGTGAAGAATGCAGGATGTGATGAGGAGTGGGTTTTCTGAGGCTGTATCTGAACTCTGCTGAGCTGGAATGGAGGTGACCGAGATGGAGGAGGGTCACAGCGATCGAATTGAAATGACAAAGTGACTAAGTAATAAACCAGCCAGATTCACAGCCTCTCTCAACCGATCATCCTGCTGCAGTCCAATTTTAAAATCTGTTCCCTCTCTTCCACAAAGAGTAAACACCCCAAATCAGCTGATCACCATAGCAGGAAGATGGTGGAAGTGGTAGAGAGAGAAAATTGATTGAACGTGTGAAAGAATATAACCGGTCTTCCTGCTTGAACTTACGCTGAGCTCCATTAGTCTCTGCTAATGTCATTAATTTGGGGTGGCAGGTTTTTCTATTCCAGTGTCTGTTGACTTTCAACACAGACACATGTGATTTTACTGAGTAAAGTTGTTGATCACGCTGTAATTAAAAAAAAGCAATTTTCCAAAAAGACTTGTTTCTTAACTCTTCATTAGTTCATTTGTTTTCTGCTGTTTAAAATTGAGTATGAACTTTTTTTTTTTTTTTTTGCATTAGTCTCGGTCTGAAAAATAATGCATCTTGTTATCTTAAAGAGAAGTTAATTTCTACAAATAAAATACCTGAAATATTTTATTTGGAAGTTTGGAGAAATGTTGTAGACAAAAAAAAACATAAATGTTCATCTTACTCAAACACAGACCTAAAAATAGTGAAACTAGAAAAACATATCTTTGCAGTAGTCTCTTTCATAGGTATAACATGTTCCCTCCTGCCTCTCGTTTGTATGGGCATGGTAACTGCACCGTTGGTCAACCAAGGACTATAAAAGTTCTGCTTGTTTAAAAAAAAAAACCAAGCATGACAGAGTGTTATCTTCCAGTAGTGTAGATAATTATGATGGGTTTAGCCAATACCATTTTAAGTAACATGTGCATATCTGGCTGTGCAAGAAGAACCATTAATCAATTTCTCTTCAATGATTCTTGCCCATATTAAAAGCAGCAATTTGTTATTTTTATTGCAAAGAAACGTTATGCTCACTTGCCTGACACAAGCATGGTGGCCCACACGTGTGTTATAGGAAAAGGCAGGAAACAGTAATGCAAGTAAGGACAGCTATATATTGGTGCAGATGTCTGAAACCTCAAGAGCACAAGCCACTAATTCTAGGTTTATTTTTCTATCACATAAAGTAGGAGTCTTCTCTGTTGGGTCTCAAACAATATTCCTTTCATGCAGTGAAAAGATTCAATCTGATGCAATGGTCAGATGTACTTCTCTCATTCCCCTCTTTTTTAAGTAAACATTGTCTGCTGGTAGCATAAATCCAAGCTCTGTGCACTGACGGGTTTGTGTTATTTCAATTTATGAGGCATCCGCAGGGTCAGGGTGTAAGGCCACCATCCTTCTGGGGCACCAGGGGAGGGTCTTTCTCCTTTCGAAGGAAAGGAAATCAGCTCTGTGTTTTCGAACTCCTCTGCCGATAAATGAGGGCCGTTGGTTGAAACATCTGGAAAGGATTTGCCTGTTTCTCATCGTCTGCTCGGCTGGGAACCTTGGCATGCTGTCAGGAAAGCACAGCATTACCCAAAGTCACATCAGCTGAGAATAAAAGAGGTGGGAGGGAGTGTAAGACCCTGCATTTACTCAATGGAATGGTTACTGTTTAATGAGACAACAGCGACCATGAGAAAACACTTTAAGGACAACTGGAGCAGCAGAGTCTCACAGCAGTGAAAGAGGCCATCGCTGAAATGGACAACCCCGGTCACAGCCATATTTTGACCGTCATCCTCCAGACTTTACTTCATTTAAGCAGAATTATTTATATCTTTGAGCAGAGCATTGTGGGTGCATCAGTGAACTTTGAGCCTGAGAGTGGAAAGAGGATGTCCTTGTTAAAATGTTGAACGTTGGCAAGTTTGATACATACTACTAGGGATGTTATAGTGACTTATTTACCTGTCAATTAAACACAAATCAAATGCAGGCTAATCTACTAGTCAAAAACCAAGAAAACACCCATAAAGTTAAGCAGTTAAGTCTTTACAGTACGTGGTATTAAAGCATCTGCATGTAAACAATATAAAAGTGTTTTGCCCAATAGGCTAACATTAGCAGTGCTAGCAACGCCAACCCTTGGTCCTTCTTGGAGGTTTAAGTCAACATGCCGGTGCTGGTAATCGCTCCCTTCCAGAGGTTATATGCTAGTTTAACCTGACACAGTTTACATACAAATGTATCTCAATTTTCTAGATTACAGCCTGTTTACATCCAAGTAGTGGGGAGTAATGCAGAATGGCTGTAGTAACCAGAACTACAGCCCTGGCTTGTGGTGGGTGGCTGCTTTACAGTTTACACACAACACTTGACCAGCATTGCAGGTCTGTATTAACAAAATGACTTATTAAAATTAATAATTAGTTCAAATAACTTCTGGGGCTGACTAGCGAGAGTGACGATGTTTAAATGTTTCGTCAGCTAGTCGTGCAAATCCCCAATTCAACAAAAACTCAAGCCAATGCAGGTCATTTTCTTTCCAAGATGTTTGCGACTGAATAGATAAGCATCTCAACTTAAGTGAAAAATGAATCTTCATTGTATGATAGTTCATGAAGACTACAGAAATGATTATCCTGATCTAAAGATTGGGCGCATCCAAGTACAATTAAAAAAATTGGATTTTGAAAATAAAGATGGACTCAAACCATAAAAAAAACAAAAGCTAAATATCCAAAATATTTTAGTATTTCCCTTTTCTTTTCTTTTTTTTTTTTTTTTTTTTTTTTTACAAATAGCTACAGAATTTAAAGCGCTACTGTAAAACATCTTGAAAAGCAAGTTCTGTTTTTCTGAAATAGTAAATGCTAGAGCTTTTAATGCTTTGTAAAATTGCACAGTATTTTCTTCTTGGTTGTCAGTTTCTATGGTACAACTCACCAAGATAATTTACGACATTGCTTAATATAACCTGTATTAATGTTCAGTTTTTGTTGGTGACATGTTTACGAGGTATCGATGCAAATGCAATTTTCTAGTCTGTAATTTATAGTGCCGTTGAATTTTATAAGGAAACTGTAGAAGGAATCTAAAAAATGTTTTCCAAATAACTTACATTGAGGGACGACTTTATAATAGAGACACATTTCTGTGTGTGAGCGTGTGTGTCTGTGAGAGTTTGTGAGTGTGTGTATGTGTTACAAATTGCAATCTCATTATTTCCAAATGGCCAACCCATAAGAAAATATGTATGACATGCATAATATTGTTTAGTGTGCGAATGCAATCAAGATTCCGTGTTCCCACCATTTTCAAAACAAACCCTCATGACCCACTGATTCATAGCAACAAACATAGAAACAGTAAATCCCTGGCAACCAAAACATACTTAATAACCTCATAACATAAACACTTCTGATGAAGTCCAACTGTTCCCACCTGTTGTGTGCTGAGTGTTTGGGGAATCAGTCATAGCGGGAACCCTGGCTCAGTGAAGGAGCTATTCATCCTCACATTTTCTCATTGGAAGCCAGTCCGCCACTCAGCCAACGTCTGCCAATGTTCTGAGCTAAAATAAGACCATATGGAAGAAGACAACAACACTGTTCATGGATGGGACCCAAGTGAAATCTAAATGTTACGTTGAATATTCCTTCAGAGGCATTGGGGAGAAATAAACACCCTTTCAAGTTTGGATTCAGTATGCTGTTTTAGAAGATGAACAGGAAACACTCATCACATTTCAAACAGTAAACATCCTTATGGAAAAAGTATTCCCAAACATTGAATTAAAAACAGTTGAGCTTCCTCAGTAATATGTTAAACAGATCTGATTTGGTTAGCTTCTTGTCGTGCCTACTGCAGTGACAGTTGTTCAGAGGTAAGTCCTGAGACATTGCTATACAATACTTTTCAGTTTCCACATTGAGTACATACATTAAATGGTTGTACACAGCTTATGCAAGAGATAAATACTCAACTTTAAACTCATCAATGAGGTTTTTTTTACTGTAAAGACTTCTAACAAGAGAAGATGTCAAATATGCTGATTGAGATATCATCATGAACAATGGAAGCTTGTTATCATATAGGGCTGTAATGTAAACAAGTCAGAAATGTGAAGCTCGATGAAAATCTAGCCAAAACATTTTTCCATACTTCTTCTGACAGATGGATAAGTAAACCCTGACCTACATTAAAGAAAAACGGGAACTACAGATCCAGAGCTTTCAGAAGAAATTGGATGACTATAATGTTTTTATTATACACAGAGAGAGAGAGTGTAGGTAAAGGAAAGCTCCTGTATATAAAGCTGTGTGTTGGTTTGGTGCAACCCCGTCCTCAGTGATGTCTGAAATCTGGTCAAAAATCTCTGCACAGTTTTATTTTCAATATTGATGCATAGCCTAAAGCCAACACACATGCTTAAGTTTTTTGCCTTTACTCTGGGTCACTATTAGAAACCATTTGCATTGAATCCCATCTGATTACAACTGTTGTCTTTCAACATCTTGAGTCTAGAAGCACTGAGTGCTGGATATAAAATATTTGTTATTAGAGGATTCCTTTCAGAATATATAAACGATTGTGGTAATTATTAGATAGGTTAGAAAAATCAAACTATATGGCACATAAAGTATTGGATGGCTCACAAAGAGAAGCTTTCCGTGTTGCTGACTGCCTCAATCTTACTTTTTCTTTCTTTTTATGAGGGCCATAAGACTTCCTGCTGGGGAAGTAAATGTTTCCAGTGTACATATATTGCTATCTGCAAATGTATTCATGTAAGTCCTATGAGGGGAAGAATGCTCATTGTGGTGAAACCTTAAGGGTAAATCATCCGCTTGTTTACTGTGTTGTATAAGATGAGACCTTAGGATACATACATTGATTTAATGCTAATGCACCCTATACAGAATTACTGTTTGAACTGTTTTGCAATTAGGAAAGTCTGAGCCATTATTTGTGGTGTGCTTCCAGTGCTACATGTTCAACTACAGCAGGGTTCACTTTCTCAATTTAAATTACCTTACCATCTTGAACTGCTTTAGCGGTTACCACAGTGCCAAGAGTAAATCATCACAATTTAATAGTGAGGTAATGGACTGGGAACACTGACTGTTCTTTGCCTCTCTATGTGAAAATGTCACAGCTTTGTCTGTGACAAAAGTGACTCATTTGAACAATCAATAAGCCCGGCAGAAACCAAGACCAAGCAACAATAAAATCACCCATCTACTTTTAGAAATGTCAGCCAGCCACGCTAAGTATGATGCACATGAAAGGGAACAGATACAGCCAGCATTCGCACAACATGGTAGGTTTCAGACACTATTGGTTTCCGTTCATTTCGGTGCCCCCTGCTGTCAAAGCGGTACATCTTATTACTTCTCTTCTCACTCAACCTGTCTTGTAGATGTCTATCCTTCCATTATCTATACCGCTTTTCCCGTTCGGGTTTGCAGGGCTGGAGCAGATTGTGCGAGAGGCAGGTGTACATCCTGGACTGTTCACCAGTCAATCAAAGGGCTGACAAATAGATTCAGACAACCAGTCACACTCACATTCACACCTACAGCAATAACCATTGCACCACTGTGCAGCCCTCTTGTAGATGCGTAACGATTTTTTCTGACACCTTTCTTTTCCCAATCCAGTGCACGACCCTTCTTTCTTTAAACTGTCAACTGTATCACTCTCTCAACCCTGACAGAGGTTTTAAATATTTGCCAAATTAAAATTAAAGCGCATACTTTGGTTCAAATGGCTTTGTGCATTGACAGCAACGCAGTGATTGAAGTGTAGCCATGCATTAAATTCGCAGATGCTTCCATCAATGAGGTTAACAGCATCTGTGACTGTGCCTCAAACTTCATTATCATCAAAGGTTTCCTCAAAGACTTTTCAATTGTGTTCCCTGACCTGAAAAGGCCAAAGAATTCCATTTGGCTCTTTACATGAGATGACACTTCACATGTTAGTCTCTGATTACTGTGCCTTTATAATCCATAAGAATACCACAGTATTATCTCTACATTACCACACCTCTGGAAAAGTAAATACTTGAGGATTATTATTATTACCGGACGTAAGGCAGCTGTTGAAGTAAAAGTCACTGAGCTGGGAAATAGGATGGAGGGATGTGCTTTATGTCCATGGAGGGTGAAGATCTGAAGTGACAGGACGGATCGAAGACATTACTTCAGTCATCTGGTTTCTCATGAAGTAGGAAGCAGTGGGGCTAATGAAGTAACCGCATTAAATAAGTGATGTCATGTGTATTGTAAGGAAATATTAGTATCTGTATTTTACTAGCAATATATACTTTCTGAACATGACTAACCTTATTAGACTGCAGAAAATCTAAGCTTGTTTCTTCTGGATAAAAAATATCAAAAGAGGCCATTTATTAAATTACTTTATTGCACAGCTCTAGTAAGTACTCAGTGCTGATTGGTCGCTTACGGCATTTTAAGGTCAGCTTATCCTGTTAACCAGACCACTGCTATAAAGGATGCAGCTCTGATTACAGCTCTGGAGGACTGACTTTCACAGAGAGAAGTCAGTTAATTTAATGTCAGTCTGTTCGCTTTGGCAAAACTGATAATAATCAAGAGAAGAAAACGGAACAATATAATAGAAAAAACCTAAAGACATTTACAGACAAAGAACTTGATGACGGAAAATGTGTTGAACTTGGAGGTGATATCTAAAGCAATCACTTAAATGAACCCATATTGGCAGTGACTGAGTGGTAAACCCAGTTAATGGAAAGGAAAATGTCAAAGACACGCTGGCATGTTTAATTTGTCTCACTTAATCTTCAGTAACCAACCAATGTTTGGTTTAATGGGTGTTATAACAGCGAAGACGGCTAATCCTACAAAATCACATGGTTTTCAACCAATGGAAACGTTTAAGTAAATATTTTGTGTCAACTTATTTTAACTATTTAGGAAGTAAATGTGTAACATGTGGGATGATAGACAGCAAGCAGGTTTTTTATAACTGAAATAAACCCTTGAAGGCTAAGACAAGGTCCTGTGGTGGTTCCATTCTGCTATAGAAATTTGCTTAGTTTAAGCTTTACGTTTTTCTTCCTTATCAAATGGCATCTTTCTTTGTGCTGTAAACAACATTCCCATGCATACTGGGGTAATAGCATGTTTGGGTTGGAGTAGTCTTGACCCAAATTATATGGATCATTCACTTAAGTCCTACAGTTATAAAGAAGAGTAATGTGTCTGGCATTATGCTTGACACTAATCTCTTTATAAAATGTAGCCTATATTAATTACAGGATTTAATTGACATAATTGGACAATAGTTGGACCAACATTGCACAAGACTCCAAACTATTTGATCACTTGTTTGGTTTTCTAAAAGCACACGATGGATGGTAATCACAACAGAGGGTTTATATATTCAAGAGATTGTTTTTAGAG
The DNA here is from genome assembly GCF_963584025.1 of Labrus mixtus. Taxonomy (NCBI): domain Eukaryota; kingdom Metazoa; phylum Chordata; class Actinopteri; order Labriformes; family Labridae; genus Labrus; species Labrus mixtus. Next base: position 11,787,769 of record NC_083615.1, read on the forward strand.
AGACATTTCCAGATATATATAAATATATTCAAGGCCGCCCCCGTGTGACAGAGCTGAGGCCCTTTGCTATTAATACCATTAACTGCTCAACAATATACTGTATGTAATAATAGAGTAAAACATAGAAATCAAGTAGTAGTACTCAAAGTGAGATGGATGGAGGAGGGGGCGTTGATATCGTAGCGTTTAAGCAGCACGCCCCATGTTTGGAGGCCAAACTCCTCATCACAGCGGCCGTGGGTTTGAATCCTAACTCGGCCGCTTATGTGTCCTCTCGCACACTCTCCTACCAACATTTCCTGTCTCTCTTTAGCTTTCTAATAAAGGCTCAAAAAACGAGAGTACGGAGCTGTATGGTTGGTGCAACCATGTGGGAGAAATTTCAGGGAGTGTGCAAAAACCTGGACTGGAATATGTGGGTTAAAAAGGTTCAGAGTGATTGCAGAACCCTTGTCACCTTCAAACAGTATTTTTGCCTGTTTGTAATTACTAATAATCACAAGGTGGTGGCTTTGCCAACACAGTGATCTAACACTGTGAGACATTTGCTACTTTCACTGACAGCAAAGACAAAAGTGTAGAATGAGTCATGGCATTGTCACAGGGAGAAAAAGCCCCCGGGAGGGTAATGAATTTCAAAGGTTCCACGTTTTTGTCAGCGTCCATTTAGTTCTTCAGCAGATGAAAGAATATGGAGGCTCAGGAAAAAAACAATTTATAAAGGCACATCAGTCTGGTATTTTCCGAGGAGCAGCGCGGTTCACGCTGTAGTGAACTGAGAAATGACAGTAAGCCCTCGAGAATCAAACAAAGAAAACAATTAATTCTTCATTGGAACAAGTGTGTGTAATCCCCATTGCTTTGGAGCCAACCCTGAAACTTATTGAGGACACATCAAATGTGTGTAAGCCAAGGACTTATCTATGAAGTGGTGACAACAACAAAGAAGTCAGTAATCCATCCCATTGAATGACCCTTTTTCTTAAGAACCCAGACAAGCACAACTCAAGCAGGTCTGTTCAAAGTTAAGGCACCGGTGACCACAGACAATGAAATCAATACAGCCGTCAGCGATCCTTTCACTCTTGAGCATTTTACCAGCAGGATGTCAATGGAGTGCATTGGCTTGGTATTTTCGGACCCTACTGAGGCCTTCTCTTGCCACCAACATTCCTCTCATCCCCTCAGCTGCTATGACAGCTGGTGAAATACACAACTTGTTGATTCAATCTGAGATGACATTGTGAAAATTAGGTCACTGTTTGAGTTTACATATACTTCAGTTTGTGCATTAGCAAATGTTGATTCTTACTCTGTGATATTTCTTTATCTTTTTAATATAATTAATGTGGAAGTGTCTGTCTCCTATTTCTATTATAATGTGTGGTATTGTAACAATGTGTTGTACAAGCAGGAGATAAGGACCCAAGTGTAGGTGGTAACAGGCAGACAGATGTAGTTTTCCGTGGATAGATGACTTACAAGCATGTATTGGTAGACAGGACAACTGGTAACAAGAAAAAGACTAGGCAGGCAGGTATAGGACCAGGCAGGCAGGTATTGGACCAGGAAAAAAGTAAGACCAAATCCAAAAAGGAATAAATGGTAACTATACATCAACGGAGCAAAGAAACCAGGCAATGTAACCAGGATAACAACTAAACAAAGAAACAAGTCCAGTATGCATTGAACAGCCTGGGAGAAATGTTGGAATGTGACTAAAAGAGAAACAGGGAGATGGACTGTCAGTACATTAACATACATTTAGAAGAAGTTGAGTCAATCAATCAATCTTTATTTGAATACCGCCAATTCATTACAAATCAAGACCCTTTACAAAAGCTGGTAAAATACCTTTGTTATAGTATCTACAAAGACCCAACAGTAATCCATTATGAGCACTAAGCAAGAAAAAACTTGGCAGAAACCTTGAGCAGAACCAGACTCATGATGAACAACCATCTGCCAAAAGACATTAGAGTCTTGGCTGGAAGTCCTTCATCGCTAACTGCTGGCTTCTCCAAAAGCCCAGATATGTCGCCGGTCACTCCCAAAGGTTATAAAATCATCACTTGGTTGACATGCAGCAGGTCCTGAGGTTTTTTTTTAGCTGTGTAGTTCCCTAATTGGATTGCAGTTGGTGGATAACAAAGGTAATTCTAGTCAGCACTGTCATTATCAGAATCTCAGATTTTAGCAGGCTAAATGTTTACCCGAATCATCATTCCAATGTAGGGTGATAGCACTCTAACATGGATGAATCATTACTTAAAGATTTCCACTCAACATTATTTTTCATTTTCAATCTGTGCTATCAACACGTGAATTTACCAGAGGTGTGGGTTCAACAGTGCTTAATATAATTTCTGAAATATGCAATGATTTGATTGGTGAGGAGACATTTTTATATGGGGATAATCTCATTGTCTCTCCCCGGCAGATCATGACCAAGTGTTTACAAAGAGTTCAACACTTGGAAGGATCACAAAAATAATAAATAATCATTAAAGTCCTTGCAAAACATTGCTAAGTACTGAAGATCGTGGAATGATTCGAGGAATTTGGCAGGGTTGTTGTTTATTGCAGCTGTGGATGTAAAAAGCCTCCCCTTCTATCATTTCACTGGTCACAGAGAATAAAAAGAAAACCTCTGCACAGAAATATGAATTTAAAAGTAGCCAATACCATGCACATGCTTTCCTGTTAGTGATGTAGTTGTTCAATTTAAAGCAAGAGCTCAGGTAAATCACATCATGTGTCATTACCTCCTGCTGAACCAATTGATGATATATACTAGCCCAGTGTTGACCTTCTTTACTGTGGATTCTCTGCACGGCCTCTGCGTGTTTCATGTTTCAAAATGATTGAGTAATACCACCACCGAGTCCAGGATTCACTCAACAGACTCACAATATCATAAATTTACATCGCCTGTGGGGCTCCGTAGTTCAGAGGAGGAAAAGAAAGGCCCTAAAACAGCCCATTTGAAATCCTACAAGAACCATATTGAATATCTCTGCCGCACTGTACTTTAATGCGTTTGGCACAACCGCCGTTCAATTATCATATAAATGAGAATAAAATGACCCTGTGCGGTAAACACAGGGAGTCAAGGCGCATAAAATGAGAAGACCATGAAAGCCAAGATGCTTCCTGTGCTTGCTTTGTCATCTGGAGTGATGCTTGACCTAAGGAGCCAGGGATTAAAGGGGATTATGGGTGAAGGGAAAGGTTGGTGTCCATGTTATCGTCTCAGGCATGTTTCCATTTAGCTTGGCCTTTTATGTGACAGTAAGACAACTGGCCACGGAGATCACAATCACACTGTTTTCTACAGTGGTTCCCAACCTTTTTCTTTGCTGGCCTCCGTACTTGTATCTAAGAAAAGCTGAGCCCCACTACCCCCCCCCCCCCCCCCCCCCCCCCCCCCCACACACACACACACACACAAAAGCCCTAACCCTAACCCATTAACATTTCTTTCAAAGACTAACAGAAATGTAAATGTTTTCATTGATAAAATTCAATCACAATATGCCTACACACTTCTTCTTACGAGGGCCTTTGTATACATTTCCCAGTAATGTTTTAACATGATTATATTTACCATGTGCAAATCAAGTTACTGGTGCAGTTCGCCTCACGGCCATGCGGTATCGCTACAAATGCAGTATTTTTGAAAGTTACATATAGCCCCTTTAATAATACAAACTCTGTCTTTGGCAAACTCCTCCCACTCTGCCACACTGAAATTACGAAATCTGTAAGAAACCCATAATTACATTGTCTGAGCCTGTTAAGGTGAAGTGAAAAATATAGAGATACTTAAGCTAATTCACAGTCTCATGAAACCACAGCTTTGTGGCCATATTGTACAGAAACCAGTAATAATGTCACTATGTGACCCACTAATAAAACTTAATACATGAAAATGCATATTAACTGTCTTGTTTAATAAGTAATCATTCAGATTTCTACCACCAAATATTTTACAAGAAACCATCCTTTGCTTCTATAGAGTGCCTATAATTTTTACAGCTCTGCTGGGAACAGTCTGTTTTGCCTCTTAGTTTCTGTTGCTAAAAATGAGTTTTATCTTTTCACCTTAACTTTGCTAAATGTTGCTAAGTGCTGTGCTTAGGATGGATTAATGCTGGGTCTTTGTAATATAGCAATGAGTAAAGTCTTTTACCTGCTTTGTGTCTTGAGATAAAGAAAAGGAATTAGAACTCTACAAATAAAGATGAATTGATTGACTGCTTTTGCACAGCACAATATGCAGTGCACACATTTATGATGAAGGCATATGTCGGCTCTTCATTTCCAGCTTTGTTGACTTCAATAATAACTTTATCTGGCAGATTAAGAGCAGCCCTTCAGTTAATGTTTTAAGGTTTACTGGTTTTTAAGTGTTTGTCAAACTTTGTACTGTTTCGAGCAGTGTTGGCTGGAGCTTCTGGAATTTCAACTTCCTGTAATAAAATGAAGAGCAGATCAGAGCTGTTACGCCAAACTCAACACTTCTCCACTCAGTCTGAAAGTATTACACAGGTTGTGTCAGTGGTGAACAACTTCACAACATACCGTACGTTCAGATTTTACTGGGATTGTGCTGTGTTCAATCTCGGTTTCCCGAGTCCCAACAAATATCTATAAAACAGTAATATGCCCCAGTTTTGAACAGTCCCAGTCCCAGTTTTGACCAGTGTAAATACCAAAACAATACACTGGGCTCGCAACGCTGATTTGTCCGTATCTCAATCAATGTCGTTGCTACGGCAGTTGCTGTTTGAGCTAATAGAAAAACATCACTGATGAACCACCAGTCAAAGTTCAAAATAGATTTATCTGCTTAGCTAGCCTAGCTTGTCATACTAAAAGGACGACAGGTAAGCTTACTGTCGTGATGAAAAGGAAGTCAGCATTTTCCAAAGTGCTCCAGGAGAGTTACAGCTTCCTTTGAAAAGTAACTGCTAATGAATATGCTGCGTTTTGCACACAGTGAAAGTGTCCATTTTCAGCCCCCAGACGGTTGAGATGTCGACATACAAAGCCGTAATAAAACAAGCAAATATTGACAGTGTTAACAGGCTGGAAGTACAGTAGCACTGTTTCGATCTACTTCAGTGAGACCACTGGTGACAAACAACTTAAAGGAGGGCATCTTTACCCACTGTACCACCTTGTGTGACCAGTGCAGGTCAGACATCGGTGGATCGATAAACGGGGATTTGTGGTACAATTAAAGTGTCTCAATATGAAGGTTTGAAAATATGGTCACCCTACCTATAACCCCACAAATAAATGTCGTCATGTATCCTGCTCGCGTTTCTGTTACTGTCGCAAAGTTAGCAGGTGTGAAAAACAATAAAACAGATACTGTTTAATGCATTCCTCACACTTTTACCTCTGCCAAAGACAATGCGCTTTTATTGCCGTTTCTTTGTATGACTGTCTGCAGGTTTCTGGAAAAACAACTTGCCAAAATGTCATATCACTTGCAGGAAGGATGAAAGGTCGGCCAAGGAAGACGCCATTACAATTCGGAGTGTTTCTGGATCTAAGTCATAAAAAAGCAATAAAATTGAATCCTGCAGGAACAAGATATAAATGTGGGAAATTGCAATACTCGTGTTGACTCACAAAGAAGCAATTTATAGTGACATATAGGGGATGAAATCACAAACTAACAAGCGATGGTAAGCAATGGGCAATTAATTGCGTTTCAATTTCAAATATCACGAAAACAAGACAGTTCTTATGCTTCATGCTGTGCTCATTTTGTCCATTGGTTTAGTCGTGTGGTAGATGTTTTCAATTGTGTGTTGTTATATATATGCACAACACCACTACCTCAAAAACACAGTTTTTTAAAGACTTATTTTTGGCTTTTGTGCCTTTATTGCAGAAATAGGACAGAGGACAGAGTTGGAAATCAGGGAGAGAGCGAGTGGTAAGAATTGTCATGCGGGAAAGGAGCCAGGGTCGGATTCGAGCCCCGGCTGCCCGCTGGTAGGGGGTTCTTCCACCTTGCGCACTAACTGCTAGGCTACCGACCCCTTTATATTTATGTTTTTTCATTAATGTACTTCCATTTAGTGCTTGTTTTACTGTGTTCAGAGTGTTTGAGTGTTAAAAGTGTTTAAAATAAATGCATGTGAACCAGATGTTGTTAGTCAACTAGTAATTCAAGTGGAATATGTTCAACAGTAAATAAAGCCTGTAAAGTGTAGTTTCTTCTTGTAAAGCAACCACAAAATAACAATGAAGTATCGGTTTCAAACAGCTATATACACAGCTGTAATATTCTGAGATATTGAAAGCTTGACAAACAAGTGTGCCTACAGTTATATTTGCTGGGGCAGTGATTAGATAATCCCTGTACTGGTTTAACTGTAGCTCTGATTATTGCGCTTTACGACAGCACACATACCAAGGATTGTACCTTGATACCTTGATAGTAAAAAGATTGAATGAGTTTCAAAACCATTTAATAAACATATAAAGTTAATCATTGATCTCTTTCATTGTGCTTTTGTTACTGATTACTAAAATAACTTTGGATGATCAATCTGGTTTTGATAAAGCCTTCTGTTTGGTAGCTGAAATTCTTCAACTCTTGCTCCAGGGTATTCGATGAGAAAATTCTAAATCTGTCAAACAAGAGCCTGAATGATTATTATTATTTACAGATGTTTGCCAATAATAATTTATCGGTTGATCGTTGGCAAAGGATGCATGAAATCCAACATGGGAAAAAGACAATAACTGTCCTTCAAAGTGTCTTTAACCAAAGTGGTCAGAAAAGCTGCAATGAGTTGTCCTTTATCTATCTACCTACCTTGACCTTACTATTTTGGCGAAAGTATAATAGGGATGTTTGCCATTGATCAATAACAGTGATGCTATGATTGGTTTGCCAGATGTTGAGACTTTTGCTGGGTTGAACTCACTCTGCTCTTATTTTGTGTTTGGATGACGCACGCTCAGGCATGTGATCTCAAGCCAGGAGGCAAATTATCCAATGTTTTTTTTTTTTTTTTATTGCAAAGTGTTTTGAATTGTGAAACGTTTCATTATCCTCAGCAGATATCATTGATTTCCTGATGGGTCTCTGCTGCACTTTATTTCACCACACATTGGAATAAAAAACAGATTGTGCCAATCACTTGTGATTTTGTTGCAATGCAGAGGTCAGTTATGGATGATTTGATGCACATTTTTAATGGATTTCTATTTTGAGTGCAACATATGGTATTGCTTTAGAAAGAGCAGATGGTGGTTCTACTCCTCAGGTATTTAAGATGGAGACTATAAAACAATACACAACATAGACAACAACAGGATCATCACTCTATCGACTTTGTGCTTCTCACTGCTCAAGACCAAAAACCTGCATCTAAATCAGTGCTCTCCAACCTGGGGCCCTAGACTCCACCAAGTTTCACAAGATAAATTTGAGGTTGTCGAAGACTTTTGAACTCTTTCCCCATCATGTGGTTGTCCACTCACTGCTCTGGCTTTTTATGCCTTTATTTTTTAGAGATATGCATTCAGTCATAAATCAGGGAGAGAGAGTGAGAGAGAGAGCGTGGGTATGACATTTATACCAGAGGCAATCAAAGACATATTTAAACCCCTCTTACATGTAAAATTATTTTTAGCATGAGTCAGCTGAATCATTTAGTTTTAGCTTGATAAGCTAGTGGTGAAATCTAGCAGGATCGGTTTTTTTAAGTAAATTATATTAATGTGGTTTGTCATGTCTGCCTGTTTTTACTTGGCATTTTAAGCATTATTAGAGTATATCTGCCCATTTGAACAGCTGAGTATTTTGCCAGAGATACAGTTCTAAGATGTTAATTCTTTGACACATTTTCCAACCAAAGTAGCAACAACCTCCGACTCGCTTGGTGCTGAATGTTTGAATATACCTGTGCACTTTGTATTTAAGGATAAAGACAACTTTCAAACCAAGAACATATTGTACAAGGCAGTCAGATAAGTTCTTGTACTGGGTGTTACAATACCATAGAAATAGAAATATAATAAGATTCCTTTAAAGTAGAAATTATGTTTTTCTTTCATAGGTCACAATTTTAAAAGTTTGAGAACAATTGTTCCAAATGACCCTGTTGCCCTTTCACTGACTGCACAACATGAACACTTTTGCTTCCACAGCCCTTATAATGGAAGTGTAATGAAAACTGATTGGATCAATTACAGCATCAGCACTGACTCATGGGAAGATGAGGGACCGTCTGTGTCTCAGCTCCTCTGGGTTGCTGTTCATAGCGTTTCTTGCAAGGAATACACATTTTAATAACGGCAAAAATGTAGCAGAGGACAAATGAAGGCTTGTTCTGTAATAACACCACTATAATGAAAACAAATGAGATGCTATCAAAAACCTGACTGTGTGCGCAGCCCCCGTCATTAACTCCGAGATGAATCCAGAAAGGAAGATAAAAAGAAAAACATAAACATTAATTCTTTTCGAGCTTATTGGATTTAAGAAAGGTTAGTTGGCCATTCTCACGGGGCTTCAGAGCATCTCAGTTTTTCTTGTTATGTCTTGATGACCGACACTCTGATATGAGAAAGAAACTTTTGAATGCATACAATTTCCGGAAATTTCTTGACAATTGTCTTATCTCGTCTAAAGGACTGCAATGCTTTCTTTTATAAATCTCAAACAGATTCAATTTAGCTTTCAATTTACATAATCAAAATCAGGATCACAATCTTTATCAGATAACATTTTGCACATGTCGTAAGGAAGACAAAAAAAACCCTCAAAGACAACGCCTTGTTGAGGGGCGGCGGTAGCCTAGTGGTTATTGCAAGCACCCCATGGTGCTGTGGTCCTCCAAGCGGGTGGCTCGGGTTCGAATCTGACCTATGGCTCCTTTCCATCACTCCCCACTCCATGTTTCCCTGATTTCTGACTCTGTCCCCTGTCCTATCTCTAAATATAGGCATAAAAAGCCCAAAAATAAACCTTAAAAATAATGAAGATGACAAAGTGCTCTTTTCACCAGAATTCGCACTTTGGAAAACAGACAGAAAAATAACAAAAACATGTTATAACAATAGTCAAGTTTTAATGATGGAGTTCATTTGCACAAATTATTTGAGTATTGACCGGGGATGTCCCTAGTGACATAAATCTGTGTGTTTACATGTCCAAAGAATTATCCAAAAGACCTGAATATCATCTGCATATCTCACAAGTCTTACTTTAAAAAGGCCACACATTTACAGTATAGGAGGCCTTATTCCAGATATCTAAACAGAATGTGCTGTTTCATGCGCTGCTTTTTTTGCAGAAAAGGATCAAGCCTCCTTGATAACTTTGACTTATTTAAAGCAAAGTTCATGATATGCACTGATATAGGAATTTTCTAACACACTTTGCAATAGTGGAAAGTCCTCGTGCATTTTCTTGTATTGTGTAGCAAAGCTGTCAGTACATTTACATGATGCTGTTTAAAGTGGCTATATGTAACTTTCAAAAATACTGCGTTTGTAGCGATACCGCATGGCCGTTAGGTGAACTGCACCAGTAACCTGTTGCTCGCTCTCCCTCGCGTGCTGGTTATATGTGCGCGTACATACACAAACGAGCATCATCATCGGCCGCGAAACACTGGATATTTACCGGCATAATGTTTACAGAGGAGGTAAGTGGTCATACACATGTGAAAGTCTGTGAAGGAGTCTGTGTGTCCGTATTCATTCTCCATCCTACAAACGACAGTCTCGGCAGGCACTGGCTGAGAGCAGGAGTGTGTGATGAGTTTGTCCATCTTTGAGAGCTCTTAGGGCGGATAGAAGTGTGTGGAAGGCGGCCTCTGGCTGTAGCGGGAGTGTGTGATGAGTTTGTACTGTTGATCTCTGTAAACAGAGCGGAGTGAGGAGGACGTTGAGAACGTGCATAAAATGTCACTTCCTGGAGCTTTCGCAGAAAATACAACCCGGGTAAACTTTTTATACAGGCAACACAGATAGACAGTGAACATCTACTTTTTCACACCAGTTAACCGTTTGCTTATTAATGGGTGATAAAAAACGATTTATACATGATGTAAAAGTTACATATAGCCCCTTTAAATGATGATGATGTTTAAATTTAAGACCTAAAGGGATTGTGAATTTAAACTGAAAGTAAAATCAAATCATGGATGGCCAGAAGACAGACTAAGCATATAAATGAACCTTTGTTATCCTCTCAGTGAATCAAACACACAAAGGAATTTACGTATGTCTATAGCAGTACAACAGCTGCATGTGCTTTCATTGGGACATGTTGTAAGCATTTCAGTGATGCCTGATGTTCTGTGGTTTGACTTCAAAGAAACTTTGGCTACAACAGAAGGTCAAGTTTCCCAAAGATGGAAAGCAGCCCGGGTTCTGATGTTTCCTGAATGTTGCCGTCGTATAAACTGACTAGACATGAAGTTGATTTAATATTCATATACTTTCTTTATGATCGGTTCGGTAATTCACAAATGTATTCACTGTCATTTGGGTATTGCTTCTGAAGCTTTTACAAACCCAATCAGATAAAAACAGTGAAGTCAAACTGTACCTTAAGAGATGTCCTTGATTTAATGCCTTCCACATTATTCAGTATTCCCCTCATGGCCTGTTGGTTCCAGCCTACAAAAGGCGGCCATCTGTGCGATTACACAGAATGTATTACAGAGTAAATTGCAGCAATTTGTGTTGTCATGACCTAATATGTATGAAATGTCTCTGCTATGTAATGTGTGGCACTAGTGTAGCCTATTCATGGCTGTAGCGAATATTTCCTCAAACCTGATTCTACTGGGATTGCCAGACGGTTATGATGTGCGCCCCATGTACAGAGGTTATAGTCCTCGACCCTTTGCTGCATGTCATCCACTCTCTCTTCCCAACATTTCCTGTCTCTCTTCAGCTGTCATATCCAATAAAGAAAGCAATGGCCCTAAAGTGTACATTTATATTTCTATGTTATTGTGTTATATTGAATATTGATGATACTGATGACTCATCAGGAATCAAGACAAAGGGTTGAAAGTTCAACCTTCGCAGCAAAGCCGCTCTGTGTCACAAGTGTCATTGTAATTTATGTCTTTACATGTGTTTTTAGGAACATAAAGAGATAAACCATGACATTTCAAAGACGCTACATCTAGTTCAGTCAGGAAGACTATAAGTGCCTTCACGGTCGGGTCTTTCTCATTCATCCCTTTTTGCACGCTCACTCGCGTTTCCGCTGTCTTTCTCGAGCTGTCATTTTCTAGGGCTGTCATTGGATAATCAGCTGTCTTGTCAGTGGTACTCATCTAACGTATGGCATGGCGTTTCTCCCTCATTTTCAACGTACTGCTCCTTTTTTAAATATGATTCTTTCTCTGCCTTATTCCCTCCATGCTGATGTTTTGTGTGTCCCTCCACCTCCCCAACACCGCCCATCTTCGCAGAATCATCAACCATCTACTGTTCACCAAGCCGGTTTCATCAAGTCATCAGCTTCACCGCCACCAGTGTCTGGACTCCATGGGGGGGATTTTATTCTGTCGACGCTCAGAATTGTCATTTTCCAAACACATGAAGTATTTCTGTCAAGACACATTTCCATGTTTTTCATTGTAATAAATAATTGTTTTAATTCACTTTTCTGTCCTGATTGAAATCTACAGCATGCCACCCACAGCAATGATCTTACTTCAAGAATAAGATAAGGTATGCATAAATCCATCATTATTCACTAAGCTGTACAGAAGCCATCTGTGTCAGTCTAAGGCCTAGGTCACTTGTTTACTGCTGCTGCCATTGGCTGCTGTTCATCCAGCACTTCAAAAGCTAAACCTCCACTTTGAAGCATCCACCTGTTGGATCCACCTGCTCAGAGTCCGACCCCGTGGAGGAGAGACATGTATCTGCTTGTTCTTCATCACTCCTCTCTCTCTGCTGTTCTCTCGTCGGGAGAAATGAGGTCACCGCCTGAGAATGAATGCTGTAAATATTCTACTTTCACATTATAATCTATTCCATATGACTTGGCAAACAGAAGCGTCTTCATATAACTTTTAATGTAAACTGATAGAAAATGGCCTGTATGAGGAGCATAAACATCTGTACATTATTATAAGATTACAATATATGATTTCTAGGAATTCAAGAGAACATGTTTTCACAATCATGTGAAACATTGTCGAATATAGACACAGAAGAACTCATGCTTTTGTTTTTTTTAAGGCCTCTGAATTCTCTTTAGAGTTTTGTATTTATGTTTCTGTGTTTTGAAACTATTTTCTAAGTAAAGAGAGCCTGATGTTTTATTGGCCGATATATCATCATGTTTTTTACCAGGTCTATTTTTATGTTCTTATATCTACTCTAAAGGCTTTACTTAAAAAAACAACAATGTGTTTGTTTTTCTCTCTCAGTCCTTACAGCATTCCAGCGTCAGGCCTTAAAGGTCTCTTGAGATCTGCACAACATCCACATTCATAAAATTAAAAAACTGACATGTCATGTTACTCTTGGTCTCTCTCTGGTCATAAAACTTTTGAATCCACTGAAGTTGCAGCCAGTAACACAGAGTTCAGCCTGGTTCTGTTTACATATCTTAAATTGTAGAAGCTGGTGTTTTACTTTTTTCAGCATGAAGCTCAGATTTACACATATGCTACCACGAAGCACTGTTAATGGTATGCCATTACGTTACAAAGGGTTTTAAACACAAGAATGATGTTCTTGTGTTTCAAATACATGGGCCATCGAACAGACTGGGGGGGATCTGGTATCTTTAAGTTCCTCCTCCTCTTTTTGCATTCTTCGTACCGGATGGAAATAAAGTAACGTTTACATTGGTTGCTAACGCTGGGTTATAAAATGTCTGGTTTTATTAAATGGACTTGATGTATAATTCCAATTCGGCAGGAAATTGCACTTTGAGAGAAGCACATAAATGCAAATTAAAAATACAAAGTCATTTCCTTCCATTATATAACTCCCAGGATGTACAATCCTCTATGATTACGATCAAATATTTCTGTAAGACATCTTGAGTACATTACATTTGATAAAACCTTCAATTTGTAGATATGTGACGTTGGATTATTACAGCAACAGAGGCTAGAAATAAAGCCATGCAAATGGCCTGCTGTACAGGATATTATTCAGTTGTATAACAAAAGAATGAGAACTGAAAGCATTGTAATTAAATAATGTTATTTAAAAGTTGACAAATTAATTAATTTAGTGTTATCCTTAACTTAACAAGAAATGTTCAATTGAGATGTAAAAGCTCTTCTGATGGGAGTTCTCTTCAAGAGGGCTCAAAGTTTTAAAGGTCACATATTCTACTCCTTTTCAACAAGTTTAATTAAGTCTCTGGGCTCCCCAAAACAAGTTTCTTGCAAAGAAATCCAGTCCAATTCTGTATTTTATCATGCATATAAACCCCTCTATTTCAGCCCTGCTCAGAACAGGCTGTTTCTGTGTCTGTAGCTTTAAATGCAAATGAGCTGTGTCTGACCACGCCCCTCTCTGGAAGGGCTTCGGTGCCTTGGGCTTTCATGCACCATGCCCTATTGTTTACGGAGAGAAGGCAGACTCAGAGGGCAGAACAAACCTAGCTGTGGGAGAGTGAATTTTAAACAGCCGACATTTGCTTGAAGGTGATGCAAAGACAAAGTTTAAGATTAAAGATTGAATTAATATCTTGCAGTTGAAACAACCACAACCACTTGTCAAAACCTACCCTCAGTTTTTCGTCTATGGTTTGACTTGTTGCTGTACAAATTTTGGGTTGAGATCAGGCAGTAGTAAAGTCATGTCAAGTTTGTTAGTATAGCTTAGTTTCACTTTTAACGTCTCAAGGGGTTTTGTAAGCCAACAACAGCATGACTTCATGACCCAGCTCTGCTCTCAGATGTTAAAGTCCTGAAATAACTTTATATATAAAGTGAGTGCTATAAAGTGAGTCGAAGAAAGTCCAGTCCTCTGGAGAGGCAGGACAGTAGTTTGACACAGGGGTGTCAAGTGGTTTGCCTGAAAGAAGCAGTGTCGGATTTTCTGGCACAACGTCACCTACTACCAAGGTAAACAAAGAGTGGAAGGCTTGAAGAGGTCAAAAAGCTCCAGCAACACTTTTAGACTGACACGTTTTGGCTTGTGGCCTTCATCAGGGTCATGTGGTTTGCTTGAAATCAGTTTTGTTAACAGGTAAGTTTAGTATGTGACATATATCAGACTCTAAATGACTAAAAAGCTGTTGGTCCATTAGAGAGCCTGGCGACCAAAGTGGCTTCAATGTCAGCAAACTAGTCCTTCATGGGTTTACTTATGTCCACTGATTGAATTCTTTTGCCACTGAAAGGATCAGATAATTATTTTAGGTGTTTGTAGCGGTCAAGTCCTCAAATAGCAGTGCCGCTAACACATCACTCCAATTGATTGTTACAAATCATCAGAGTCATAGTTAAGGAAGGAGACTTGTAATAAAGATATCTTGGGCTTAGCCTCTAAATCTCGGTTACACCTCTGGTACTGAGAAATTCAAGTAATGGCTAAAATAAAGTCTGAATATAAGGTAGAATTGAAAAACTTTGCACACGCTTTCGGTGACAATTCTTTAATCAGAGCTAAAAGCATTAGTGCAACACTAGTTCGTAACCATGGCAACAATACCAGTACTTGTCTTTATGGTAGTTCCGTGTCGGGCCATAAATGTCTCCCATTGTCTTGCTTTATTTGCTTTTGTGATGGTTAAAGTAATTATTTATCTGCAGCGGGAACAAAGTGTCTCAGTGCTATAAGATGTAAGCAGACAGGTTGTGCCGTGGTCCCTGTCTGTGGCACATTCAGCTGACCTATTTTAACAGCAAGCAAATAATGTCCTCCCCTGTCTGTGTATCCACAGTGTCAACACAGATTGCCGTAATGTATTTGCGCAGGATCTATGCCAATGAACCAAATGCGGACACAGAATAAACAAAGAGCAGGAGAGTTCATTATCATGTCTGGCTACCACTGTTACCTCACAGATTCAACATGTACCAGGCTGGTGCAGGTAGAGGGCGTAACACTGTCAACTTTTTCTGCTTTATTTATTAATTTTGTTGAGACTGTCTTCTGCCAATATCACATAACCGTAAACATAGAAATGTCTGTACTCTACTCCTGTGAAACCATTTGATTATTCATTAATTAAATAGATATCATTAAACAAGCTTCATGATGTGTGGGGTGAAGTGACTAAATATTAGCTGTTATTATAAACTGTGTTTGTCAAAGGATTTGATATGAAAATGCGTGACCATCAAATGTGCAAACAAAGCTTATTTTGTCCTTCAGCTTGTAAAACATGTTTTGCCTGTTAAGCTGCATTAAGAATACGTGCTATCACTTCAAGTACTTTTATCACAAAACAATATTGTGAAACATTTCTTAGCTATTCAGAAAGTTACGTTACTTAAACCGGTTTTAAAAAGCTGACCTCAGCGTGAGTTTCTGATGCTTCTACACATGCTGTTACTATATACAAAAGTCTATTATACAAAAGTCTGCACAGCCACAGTGATGTCAGCCATTGGTTTGCAGACTTTTGACTTAAAGCCTCAAATTTTTTAATTTGGTTGGCAGCAGCTTGCCAATCACAGGTAGTAATGAACTAAAACAGGGTGCCAAACATCCGGCTCAGATGGTTTCATCTGACCTCTGAGATGCTGTCGGTACACTTTGGAACATTTCTTCATATATTTAAACGAGATTATTATGAATTAGAATAGATTTGTTACATACTTTCAATCAGTTGTTAAAATATATGTATAATTGGCAAAGCAATCTGTTGATATGATGACACAATAAATTGATTAAATGTGACACTTTGATTTTTCTTCCCTGCCGTCCCTGCAAAAGTCAGGCAGTCACCCAGTCCGAAAAGTCTGGATTCACTCCTATATGTCATTGTTACTTTGGCAAGCAGCAGGGTTCTGTTGATGGAACGGAGGGGGCAACATGTTATGACTGGGACTAAACTTTCACCAAGCTTAGTCTGACAACTTCGCAACCTTCATCAATCTCATCAACAGTGACTGCTGCTGCTACTGGTTTAATAGCTGTAAAAGCATTGCACACTGACAAATCTAAGAGACAAACATCGAAAAAGCAGGAGGTAGTGCTAAAAGTTCCTCTCCTCTACTGATCTGTGTCAACCTCTCTCTTTTTGGACAGCCGTTTGATGAGCTAACCATTGCAGCAGCAGCAATAATATAGGCACGGCAAACGGCTGTCCAAAAAGAGAGAGGTTGACACAAATGAGTTTTCGATGTTTGTCTCTTAGATTTGTCGGTGTGCAATGCTTTTACAGCTATTAAATGAGATATGACCAGTAGCAGCAGTCACGGTTGATGAGGTTGCGAAGTTGTCAGACTAAGCTTGGTGAAAGTTTAGTCCCAGTCATAACATGTTGCCCCCTCCGTTCCATCAACAGAACCCTGCTGCTTGCCAAAGTAACAATGACATATAGGAGTGAATCCAGACTTTTCGGACTGGGTGACTGCCTGACTTTTGCAGGGGAGACAGGAAGTTTGTGTGCAGATAAGAAACAATTACAATTTATTAACTCTTACATTATTATTATTATACACCTCTTATATTATCTACTTTGCATTGTATATATGATTGTTCAAATATGTAATTGTGTAATATTTAACTCTATAAAGTATATGTTCTGTTATAAGCCAAAAAAGTATATAAAAACCTCTTTGTTTTGTTGAAGTTAAGTGAAATTTGTTCCCCAAAATTAGTTCCTTGTTCCCGTTTAACTGCAGACTATGTCTGTACAAACCGAAATCCTCACACTCTATCACTAAAGTATCAACTGGGACAAAAGACAGACAAGGTCTTTTGTCTGCCAAGATTTGTGGAGATGATAAAATGATTAATTGAGCCTCAGGTGGCATATCAACAGAGACAAAAACAGAGACAGACATGACTGCAAATTAATGTTCATCTGGTAGATGACAAAGGAAAACAGGTTCAAGATACATTTTTCATCTTCCCTGCTCAGACACTGATATTTAAAGCCTAAAACTAGCCAAAAAACTCAGACGCAAAAACAGATGAATACCTAATGTAAAGTGTTCCACTGCCTCATGTTTCTCATTACCCATCTATCTGTCCTAAAACTGTCACAACTAAAAATAGGTTTAATGCCTTCATGACAGACGTAGTGAAAAGAGTGAGAAAACTCTGCATTAATAATAATGTCTGTACTGCTGGGTCCTGGAATTCATATAGTATGCTGAAGCAAGTGGAAAAAACTGCTTAAGCATGTCACTGTGGAAGAGTTTGCTGCAGGATGTAGGTTGTGATTGCTCAAAATGTAAACTTAGATGGAGTTTATTAAAGACCCTTCATACTTTACCAGCTCTACAGAATGTATAAACTGTTTTGTTGGAAGAATTCATGTTCGTTTTAACCAAATCTCTGGTCATTTTTGGACAAGCCATAATTTTGTTCATATGAACTTAAAAAGGCCAAAGCTCTGAGAAGTATTTTGTAAAGATCCTGCTGTCATAGTCCTCACCTGCCCCTCCGCAATAATTTTTCACTCACCTTACCTTCTGTCTTCCTTCCAGCAACCTCCATGTCATCAGCAGACTCAGCTCACCTGTGCACGTAGCTGCATTCCATTGGTAATAAAGCAAGTATTTAAGCCTCTCCTGCTCACTCACTCATTGCCAGATTGTTGTCAGGCAAGATTCTTCTGCACTCTTAGTGTTCCTGGTTCCCAGGAAATTAGCGTTTTCCTGTTTACATGACTCTCTCCATGTTGCTACACTTGTTACTGTAGCTGTGTCCCAATTCAGGGATGACAGCCTTTGATGGACTCAGCCCATGATGGTCCCAGCCTTTGTAGCCTTAGTAGACTGCTCCGGCTGAACTGAAGTGAGACTGTTTAGTCTACAGATTTTCGGTTTCCGCCCTACATAGTAGTAAGTGCCACTCTTGTCATCTAGCAACAGCTCAAACAGAGCTAGCTAATATGACCAGCATCATGTTACCCTGTTGGCTCCGGGAACATCCACCTGGCCGCGACTCAAAGCCTACTTGTTTGTTTGCTTCAACTGAGTGCTTACCTGGTTTTAGACCCGTTTCCCCTGTAACTATCTCCTGCGTGGTCCACAACAGTGCTGTTGCCTTTATATAGACTGTTGCATGAGTGTATTTGCCAACACCTTGCCACACTTACCTATCCCCTGGTTCGGCTTGCCCAGTCTGAGCCTCTGGCCCTGTGCAGAGACTCAAACGGCTCTTGGCTATTAAACTGAATTGTATTTATCTGCCTGTTTGTTCCTGTACCTGCTGAATTTACAAGTACACTCAAAAAAATGATTCTTGGCCCTAATAAAAGATACGTTATATTTTCAGGTAAAATGTAACTAAATTAAACCAAATCAAAAGTTTATATATAATATTAACTAAACACAACTTAAATATGCACTAAATAAACTCAATTAAAACAATTCAAGTAAACTTTATGTGACAGATTGATTATACTTTAGATTAAATCAAATAAAATTATACGTTAGTTTATAATATTAACTAAACACAACATAAATATACTTTGAATAAATGTTATTAAAACAATTCAAGTAAACTTTATGTGACCGATTAATTATACTTTAGATTAAATAAAATAAAATTATACGTTAGTTTATAATATTAACTAAACACAACATAAATATACTTTGAATAAATGTTATTAAAACAATTCAAGTAAACTTTATGTGACCGATTAATTATACTTTAGATTAAATCAAATAAAATTATACGTTAGTTTATAATATTAACTAAACACAACATAAATATACTTTGAATAAATGTTATTAAAACAATTCAAGTAAACTTTATGTGACCGATTAATTATACTTTAGATTAAATAAAATAAAATTATACGTTAGTTTATAATATTAACTAAACACAACATAAATATACTTTGACAAAATTAAATGAAAACAATTCTAGTAAACTTTATGTGACCGATTAATTATGCTTTAGATTAAATCAAATACAATGATAAGTTAATTAATAATATTAACTAAACACAATGTAAATATACTTTGACAAAATTAAATGAAAACAATTCTAGTAAACTTTATGTGAGAAGATTGGTTATACCCTAGTTTTCACTGAAAGGCGGCTATGCGCATGTGCAGGAGTAAAGGTAACATCGCGATGTCCCCAAACATTGAACGTGAATTTGGTCTTTCGCAAAATTTTGGCTGAGCGAGAAGACGCACATGCGGTTGCAGGTGAGTGAAATCGTTTTCCATCTGTTATATTATGATGCAGGGATACTTCATTTCATTAAGTATATTGAATTAAAACCAGTCTAAGCTGTAGTTTGACTAAAATGACCGTTTTTGAGTCGCGGATGAGTAAGCGTGACGCTAGCATCGGGTTGAACACGGGTAGCATCACCGCTTCGACCTCGGTTATGTAGTCACGTTGGTCGTAAAATATGTCTGCTATCTTTGGCGGGGACCATAGACTGTAAATATTAGGCGGGGACATAGCAGAGGACCTGCTTGCAGAGCTTCCTGCTGATCCGGCTTAGAGGCCGGTTACCCAACCTGAGTCAATGCACGTAACGCTGCACATGGCTAATTAATATTCATGTGGACCGTGGGGGTAAGCCTAAAGATGGTCAACCGTAACACTCAAATTTAATTTGAACTACTGAACTGTAACGTGATGTCTAACAGACTGCCGGTTAGGTATTTGGAAAGAGTATGCCATTTGTTGCTGACTTCTGTATTAATGTTATTTGGTTACTGTAAGCTGTCTGTTGATGGGAGTAGCTAATGCGCTAAGGTAGAGCTAAAGTAAAGCTAAGTGCTACTAGTGTTCGAGTGCAGCTGACGGCATGTGTGTGTATTGAATCTGGTGAGAACATGCCTTTAGTTTGTGTTCACAATTTATATACAGCCAAACTAAACACGGTAACTCGCACTCGGCTCCGGTTTACACACTCGGGTCAGGTTTTAAAATGGTTACTGCTACTCCAGCAGCTGTATTTGCTAACAGGGTTGCATTTTCTATTTTCTGCTATGAATGAACTGTACTGCTTTACTCGCTGATCCGCTCTTAAAGAAACCTTGCGTATTAAGACGTGTTGACCCTGTTGTAATTTATTAACATTTGTTCATAAAAGCGTACTAGATCTCTGCATTTTGGCTGGATAGACTACTCTTCTCCCCATGGGAGATACGTGTTCACCATTAAGCGTTTTGTTTTTTTACCCATGTGCAGTGCTTGTGAATATGACATTAATGATGACGCTTCTGTCAATGTAGACTGTATTGAAAATTGTAATGTTAATTATTTGTGTACACGTGTAAAACTTCTCATTTCGGAGCTGGCTACATCTCATTTTATAGGCAATCTAACCTTGTAATATTTTTAATTTTTTCAGGTATTACATCATATCCATAGTACTTAAACCAAGGACCTCTAATTGTGTACAGACACCTCTCTATTAAGGTGAGTACTTGTGATGATTTTTGTCAAATATTTATTAAATATGCTTGAGTTATGATAAAACGACAGCTACAGCCTGACCTTGTTTTCTTTTCTCTTCAGGTTGAATATGTGAATGGGCGTGTGGGAATGTAAGGTGTGTGGAAATTCATGTGTAAGCAGGTATGAATTGCTGAAACATTGTAAACTTAAACATGGCCATCAAGGAAACCGTTTAAGACATCCCTGCCCGTACTCCAACTGTCCTAGCACGTTCAGATTATGGAACAGTCTTTTGAATCATATATATCGTTCTCACCAAACCCAGTCATCTTCAAAACCACCTGAGTTAACTACATTTTCATGTCAGTTGTGTACTATAGATGAGCTTTCAAATGAAAAGGATTACTTTGGTCATATAAATGAACATTTGCGGAAATACGAAACTGTAACATGCATGTTTAAAGGTTGTTTGTTTAAAACTAACATCTATAGTACATTTCATACTCATAAAAACCGAAAACATAATTCCCATACTTCGTATGATTTTAAAGCTGAGGTTGTTACTGTTAATGGAACACAAGAATCTGAAAGCTCAGTTGTTGGTGTTGCTTCATGTGCTGCAGACACAGAAATAGAAACTGATGTAGATGCATATAGTAATTGTAATACAGAAGATCTACAAAAGCTCATTGAGCAGAAAATTGCCTCAGTTATATTAAAGTTGGAGCATATTTTGTTTGTGCCAGCTACAGCAATTGATGAAGTACTGCATGAACTACACTTTCTGTTAAGTTCTTCATCCGTTCATGTCACTTTTAACAACTTGTCTAACATTTTGAAAAACCATAGTGTTCAGATAGAAGAGTCAGTTGTCAAAGAGCTTGCTGAAGTAGCTTGCAAGTCTAACCCATTGGCCAAAGCTTTTGCAAAAGGTGGCCCTTTGGCTACATCCTACAAAAGAAAACAGTATTACAAAGAACATTTCAATGTGGTGAACCCAGTTGAGTACATCCTTGATCCTAAAACAAATAGGACATTTCAGTATATTCCCATTTTGAGTTCTTTGCAGCATTTGTTGACTAACACTGACATTTTAGAAAGTGTTGTCCAAACCAACAAGGCACAGAGAAATACCTCAGCCAAAGAGCAGTACAAGTCTATAAGAGACGGGATTTTCTTTAAAGAAAATATTTTTTTCACAGGAGAGGAATTGAAATTATCAATATCTTTATATGTTGATGACTTTGAGGTGTGTAACCCCATAGGCACATCCAGAAAGACCCATAAACTTTGTGGTGTGTACTGGATTTTAAATAATTTACCACCTGGATCTCACTCAGCTCTATCTTCGATTTATTTGGCAGTATTGTGCAAGAGTACTGATGTTAAGTTGTATGGATATGAACACATTTTAGAGCCCCTTTTACAAGATTTGATAATATTAGAGAAATATGGTGTTTTTATTTCAGGTGTTGGAGAGTTTGTGAAAGGCACAGTCCAGTCGGTCATTGCAGATAATTTAGGAGCACACGGGATAGCAGGCTTCATTGAAAGCTTTTCTGGCACCTACTTCTGCAGGTTTTGTACAGGTGAGAGACCAGACATTCAGGATAAGGCTGTTCAGTCAGGACATTTTACACTAAGAACTAAAGACGTACATGACACACACATTAGATCTGCAGAGGACAGCTCAACAATCTGTTGTGGAGTAAAAAGAGAGTGTGTGTTTTCCAAGAATTTGTCTTATTTTCATGTCACTCGGGGATACCCTCCTGACATTGCTCATGATTTGTTTGAGGGAATTGTACCAGTTGAGCTTTCTCTCTGCATTGGAATATTAATTTCTAAAAAGTATCTGTCTCTTGACACTCTAAACAAATTAATCCTGAACTTTCCATATAAGTGGGGGGATAAAACTAACAAACCGCATGTTATAGCTCGCACTTTTGCAACTACAAAGACTATCGGAGGCAATGCCCACGAAAATTGGAATTTAATAAGGTTGCTCCCATTAATTATTGGAGACTTAATACCAGAGGAAGAGCCTGCTTGGCTTGTGTTGCTTGATTTAAAAGACATTGTTGAGCTCGTTGTGGCCCCTGCTTACAATAAAGAGACCATTGCCTACTTGGAATGCAAAATCACTGAACACAGAGATAGATTTTTGGAGCTTTTTCCTGCGCGACTCCGACCAAAACATCACTACATCGAGCATTACCCTCAGATGATTGAATGTTTTGGGCCTTTAGTGGGGCAATGGACTATGAGATTTGAGGCAAAGCATAGCTTTTTTAAGCAGGTTGCTCGTCATACAAATTGTTTCAAGAATATACCACTCACATTGGCTGCAAAGCATCAACAAATGATTGCCTACTATTTAAATGCTTCAAACCTTAAATCAATATTGGAAGTTGGAAATGTCACAACCCTGCCTGTTGATGTACTAAACAAGGAAGTAGCAGAAAGCCTCAAGCAGAAATACCCCAACATAAGTGAGGTGCATCTGGCCAAAAATGTTACCATGAAAGGAATCTCCTACAGAATTGGCATGCTAATTCCTTACGGCGCAACTGGTGGTCTGCCTGAGTTCGCAGAAATTCTTCAAATTTGCATTGTTAAAAACAATTTGAGCTTTGTTGTAAGAATATTGTGTGCCTGGTATCATGAGCACTTCAGAGCTTATGAGTTGACCATATCGCCTAATAGAGAGGTTGCCCTGGTTGATGTTGAGGACCTAACCGATGCATATCCACTCTGTGACTACATGGTTGGCCTGAGACGTTTGGTTACCTTGAAAAGGCATATCATTGTTTAAGGTGGGTTTATAAATTGACTATCTCACTGATCTTAAGACATTTAACTTGTGATTTGTCAATAATCTAAAAAGTAAATTACATTATATAATATATTTACAACATAATTTATTCAATGTTTTGAATATTTCAAAAGGTTTTTATAATTCAATGATTCAGAACACAGTTTTAAAAGTGGGTACTGTTTGGTCATGCAATTAAGGCTTATTTACAATCCAGTGAATGTTATCAGGCTGAAATGTTCGGTAAGAAGAAATATTTGCAATTAAGTTAAAGAACATACAGTATCACTTAAACAGTATTTCTCACACAACATATTAAATCCTGAACAAACGTTTTTTAATAAAAAAAAACTCGAGAAAAAAGGGGGTCCATGCTATTACAACCACAAAACAATTTCAGTCAATAGATATATATAAAAAAATCTATCTGGTCAGTAGAATGCCCTTTTAAGACTGAGAATGACAGCCATTAACTTGAAAAATAACTATCAGTTTTAGGCGAATGCTTATCACTGGCATGCCCAGATGTTGTGATTGTTTAGTCTCCCTGGAGCCACACACACGACTGAGTCACGTTATGAAGTGCTGTGGTGAAATTCACACTTGTGTGATCAGCCTGTGATTTAATTTTTTTTTAAATTATACAATGTTCTTCCTTAAAGATTTTACACTCTTGTTTATCAAGAGCCGATGTGTACCTTAAGCGTTCCCTTTATCACTTTTAACGGTATATTCAACTTTAATTCTTTGATTGGGCTGCTAGATCTCATAGGTTCTTTGAATCTAAAACATTAAAAACTGATAAAAATTACCTTTGTAGTTTCTCAAAGCTAAAATGTGCCCCTTAGGCTTGCAGAATACACAATGTAACAAGGGAGTCCTTTGATCAAGTTCTTTTGGAGTGATCCGCTGGAAGTCATCATTTAACTTGTGAAAAAAGTTGATTTTCTCCTGATTTTGCAGTACGGTTAAGTTATTTTCCTAAATGTTGTTTTTTGTATTTGTTGTAGAAGAGTCAAAGATGTCCGGCCCGGCT
This sequence comes from Labrus mixtus, assembly GCF_963584025.1. Classification (NCBI taxonomy): domain Eukaryota; kingdom Metazoa; phylum Chordata; class Actinopteri; order Labriformes; family Labridae; genus Labrus; species Labrus mixtus. Next base: position 11,812,149 of record NC_083615.1, read on the forward strand.
CACCTGAGAGTTGTTCTTGGTGGAGACGACGCAAGAAAACTTATTCTCATGTCAGGGATACCATCTACTGTGGATGAACTTGTTGAGGAGATAAAGACTGCTTTTGGACTTACACAGCCGTTCAGGCTCCAATACAAGGATGCAGACTTTGGCAATGAATATGTCAATGTTATGTCAACCAGTGAAATAAGAGACAGGGACACTTTGAAAGTCATTTATTTTTCCTGTGACAAAACTAGCCCCAGCACTCCCAGGACACCACCTTGCAGTGCAAGCACACCAATAGCTTCTCCCACTGCATCTCAGAGCTCTATGACCACAGGATCGACTTCTGCAAACCCTCTCAGCTCTCCATCCCTTGACCAGGACTGTGTTTCTTCTGACCATTCATTTGGCAGTGCAGACACTCTCCTTTTGGATCCAGCTCCAGATTCTAGAACCTGTTCTTGGCCTCCAGTCTTCTTTGTTCCCCGATTTTCATATTTTGCTGACATTCAGCTCCAAAGAGCAGATTCAGAATTCAGAGCAAATGGAACTCTTCTTACCCCTTCACCAAAGCTAAGAATGGATATACTTGAAGGCATGGCTGAAGAGATCTTCAAATACACAGCATATCCCAGTGATTCCCAAATTGAAGAGGCTGCTGAGATGTTGGTTCATTCCCATCCATGCCTAAAGGAAAGAGGGACTCGAGCCGGCCATGAGGGATGGAAACAGTATCTGAAGACAAAGGTTGCCAATTTTCGCACAAAACTTCACAAGATTGGACATCCTGAAGTCAGTGTGAACTCTCTAAAGAACAAGCGCAAAGGTCAAGAAAAAGCAGCTGCTAACATAAAAAAACCACGAAAAGCTGAGGTCAACTTCCTGCCATCCCTCCCGTGCGGCGAAACACGAGAGAGTCTTGAGGACGCAAGGGTAGCTCTCCTGGCTGAGGTGAAAAAGAGAAACAATGATGCAGTGATCAAAGATAAAATGCAGAAGACCTTCTCATACAGACGGCAGGAGGTAGTCCAGGAAGCGCCTGTGATATCTGAATTGGTGAATAGATGGCCTGCTTTGTTTACAGTGGGTGAAGTAAGTATTGATATTGATTATTAATGTACGACTTTTCTAACTGAACAACAACCTTCCCTAATTATGAACTGACACTATTTTTCTCTTAGGAAAAGGTTCCTTTTTTTTTTCCAATCAATATTATTTGTACCCGTAATTCATATTTCAGTTAATGTTTTTTTTATGATTGTTTATAGAATGATTAAAAAAGAGTGCACTTGTACTTTTATATTGACAAAGTTTAAAACCATAAGAGTTGCAAATAAGTACCGTAAAATCCAAAATATAAGACGCACCCTGTTTTTTGAAGGTCTCCCAGAAAAAACTCTTCCTTTGTGACGATTTCTATTGTGTTCAGTGTAGTCAACAACGTGCATCTTCTGTACAGCTGTTTTCACTTTCGGGAGTTTGCTCTCACACTAGCTACAATACAGTAGTTTAGCTCTCAGCCTGCAGTGAAGGTTGTGAAGCACAGATCTCTAGCTTGCGAGCTCTCTGCTGGTCACTCTTTAATTTCAATATAGGAACAATATATCACCGTTTTCTGTAAATGTAGGGTTATGACCTTCTGGGGGAAAAAAGATGCAAAATAAAGTCGCGCAGCCAGACTGATCTGTGTTGTTGTTTTTCCGAGCACAGAGTGCAATCAGCTTTCAATGTTTTTTTAATAGCGTCAGGTCGCACAGGGATAGTGGCGGCTGCACCCGCTTAAATGAGGTGTATAAGACGCAGCCAACTTCTAAGATGGAAAAATAGGTTTTAAAAGTGCGTCTTATACACCGGAATTTACAGTTACACATTTGACACAACGTTCACAAATGGGACTAATTTCTTAATATCTACAGCAACTAACACTACAAATTAGGGTACTACGTTGTTCAATACAGACAGCTCCCCATTTAAAGATGTGATTATTTTTGCTTGCAATTTAATGTGCTCAAAGTTGCTAAAATGCCACAGTGCCACATCTTCTAGTCCAGTGTGTGTGTGCTCCTGTCCTTTTTGTGCAGTGTTCCCTTACAATATACATTTTCATCACTTGCTCATGAATGTCACTTTTTTCCTTTTCACTGTTTCCCCATAGATTAACGCAGAATTCATGCGAATCACAACTTTACCACTTCAAGCGAAGTTCCTGGCACAACTCGACAAACACACCCCGAACCTAATCAAAGTCTTCAGCAACAAAGGCGGAGCAGCTGGAAGAAAGATCCGACTCCTCATGGCTCCCACAGCTAAGGCATGTACATCATACTTTAGATAATTAATCCTTGTAGCCCGCTTGACTATGTTTTGGTCATTGACTTGTATTTTTCTGCTTTCATTTTGGCTGTGATCAATCAATCAATCTTTGTTTGTATAGCGCCAATTCATAACAAGTGTTATCTCGAGACACTTTACAAAAAGCAGGTAAAAGACCTTACTCTTTGTTATTTAATATTACAATGGGATCAATCCTCAGACTATATATTAAGTAGAGGTTGGTAGTTTTTATTGGAGTTTGGATTTCTAAAGAGTTTCTAAGCTTTGTTCCAATTAAAAAAAATACTCCCCACTAGATGTAGCTCTATTATTGCTTTTCCCATTACCTCCCCAAGAGGGCACCCTCGTACAAATGCCCACCCCATTATAATAAATAGCTCCTGAGAGATATATACAAATGTTCAACTTGATTTTTGTGTGCATTTACTGATATTAAAGTGTTGCATGTGAATGTGTTTGCGTGTTTAAGTATGTGCATGGGCACACATGCACCTGTAGACTTATTTTAGGAGCTTTTCATCTGGTGGTATTTGATACAAATTGGTGTGTAAAGAAGTAATTTATTAATTTGTTCAAAGTAATGTTGATGTAATTTATTCAAAACATTTTATTGATAAAAACAAAAACCAGGAGAAATTGATCAAAAATTACTTCACAATATGGTCATAGTGGTAAATTAAATGCATTGAATAAAACCTGTAATTGAACATTGTTGTGGGTTCTTTGAACCATGTCAGGCTGGGATAATAATAGCAGAATCTCATTACTTGTTAGTTCCAACAGCTTCTTCATTAAACTGTGTGTAATTTTTAAAATAGGGGGAAAGTGCTTGAAGACCTTTTCCTCAACAAATTTGTTAAATTATTCCTGTACTTTAAAAAAATATTTTACAAAACCACTGTTACGATGTGTTCATATCAAGTTCTTACTAAAAATATTTGAACTTGTAAAAAAAAAAAAAAAGAATATTAGTGGTATACAATACAAAGTTAAATTTTTATTCCATTAAGAAAAAAACAAACTTGTTTTTTTAAATCATGAAAGCAAGGACAGCTACAAAATGTCCTCGGAAACATCTTGAACAAAATCTTTTTATTAAAATAATGTTTTATTTTTTTGTAGAGTGAGGACATCAACCTCAAGAGGGATGCAGTCATTAAATGTCTGTGCTTGTATTTAAATGAGGACAGCAACGTTCTCATCAAAGAGTACTTGGTAAGTAATTCAGATTGAGGTTAAACCTTGAATCTTTTCTTCTTGAATTATTTTAATACTCTATTTCATATCCATCTATTTTTTCCACAATTAGAACATGAACAGTGAGGATGCTGAGAAGGAAATGTCACAGACCACCATGGGGGTCTTTGTGATTCACACAGAAGGTTCGGACAAAGAAGACGAACCAGAAGATGTCCAAGTGGTGATCGAGGGTGTGGAACTTCTGAGCAATCTGGGAAGCATTTCCTTTGGCTGCATCATGCTGTTCGGCCTCATTTACACCCTTAATTTGAGCTATCCTCCTGAGCTCAAATACACATTTGAGTTCTTCCAAAAAGTACTTATGAACTTGGATGGTAACAAACTATCCCCAAAGGTGCAAGGACTGAAGATAAAGCTGCTTCAGTGAGCACAACAGACTCAGGTGGCTTTTTACTGGAGGAAACTTCTCTTACAACCTTTTCATGTTTTGCAAAGTTTGGGGAGGATTGTACTACTGTTCAGTTTGTAATCTACCAGGTGTGCCATTGTGTTCAATGTCAGGAGCACATTTTGTTTTAAGCGCAGCCTTAGTCGCACTTTATCTTTTTTATTTTGATCTTTGAACTCAATAGATGGCTGTCAAGGATTTGTTGCTTCTTGAAAGATGTTTAATGTATTTCATGAACACTGTTAAAAGAATAATAGAAACATGATACTGTCATTCTACTTGTAGTGTGCCCAGACATTATTGTAGTGCTGATGGGTATGCAGGAGGCATTCACACTATGAGTGACATTTTGAGTTGCTGTGAAAAAAGATTCTCACAAATTATAACAGCCTTTGAGTTCAATGTTTGACTTCGACTTTCAGGGTGATCTTGAATCCAGCCCTCAATGGTTTTGGTTTTCATTGACCGTTTATGTCGTTTTGTTCTTATGTTATTATTAAGTACATCGGTGAAGTTTTTACACTTTAATAAGTTCATTAAGAGCCTATGTGTACCTAAGTGCACTGAATTTGTTTGTATATTTCATTTGCCTTAAAGAAATGTGTTTGTGCTGAATTGTGTACATTTACATTGTAAATGTCTTGAAAACGAATGGAGTGGAAAGCCTTGTGCATTGTTTATGAATAGGAAGTTTCACAACTCTGAAAAGTTTGTTGAGTACAAAGTTTAGATTTAAAAGCTGGAAAAACTTCTCGATAAGGGTACACATTTTATACATAACTAGTTTTTAATAACTAGGGATGGTTAGATAATTCTGAACTCGTATTCATGTAGGATGTATTATGAACCCCTGTTCCTCATCAAGTAATGATGGAATCACTGACTTAACTTCATCTCCTTAACTCACTGTTACTTCATACATTTGTTGGTTGATATCACAGTAGCTGGACATGAGTTTATTTGTTAAATAATTATGGTCCACATACAAACTTATGACCAGTTAATGTGGTCCATACTGACTGACAAACTATAACTGATAATATATGAAAGACATGCTGGTTTAATAAGGTCATAGTGGCTCCGTCATTACTTAATGTTGAGCAACAGGAGTAAAAACATCCTTCAATTCATACATAAAATAATTGTATGAATTAATTAAAAAATATTTGAGTATATAATTTGTACCCTTTTGAAGTATTATTATTATGGAAACATAAGAGTGCACATTTGGAAAGTTAATGCAAGTTTTTTTTATTGCACGAGTCATGATAATTTAACGCATGAATAAAAGTAGAGTATACCTTTAAATCCTGTTGCTTAAATGGTGATACGTTTATTCATGCTTTAAATTATCATGACCCATGCATTACTTAAGCAGTAATTGATCGAGTTTATACCCTTAGTGTAACGTGTTGACCTTCATTCTGCTTTTACTGGTGGTTCTTGGCAACTGAATGCCTTATTTGGTCTTTTTGTAAAGCTGAAGCTACATTACATTTAAAAATGGATGTTTTGAAGTCTCCTGTTGCCATGTTTGATAGGAAATGGCAATAAAGTGTCAATAACCATGGATTACATCATTAGATTTGTTTTACTTGAATAATTACGTAAGGTTTATTTATAGGATCAATTCAAGTTAAAATGTATAAATTAAATAAACACATACGTTTTATGTTAAAGATCAACTAAGGTTTATATCAATTAATTAAATTAATTAATAAGGTTTATGTTAAAGATCAACTAAGGTTTATATCCGTTAATTAAATTAATAAGGTTTATGTTAAAGATCAACTAAGGTTTATATCAATTAATTAAATTAATTAATAAGGTTTATGTTAAAGATCAACTAAGGTTTATATCAATTAATTAAATTAATTAATAAGGTTTATGTTAAAGATCAACTAAGGTTTATATCCGTTAATTAAATTAGTTAATAAGGTTTATGTTAAAGATCAACTAAGGTTTATATCCGTTAATTAAATTAGTTAATACGGTTTATGTTAAAGATCAACTAAGGTTTATATCCGTTAATTAAATTAGTTAATACGGTTTATGTTAAAGTTTTCATTAATTTAACTCAATTAAATCTGACTAAGTTACTTAATTCATTCAAGCTGCAGCAATGTGATATTAAACTTTAGACTTTAATGCAATATTTTACCTTGAATTTATGTAATAAAAATACATGGAAAATTTACATGTGATTAAATCACTTAAAGTCTATGTTTTTGGGTTAATTATTTTTATGAGTGTACCATCTTCTCTCAAGTATACAGCATTTGGTCCAAACACACCTGTTACACCAGCAAAAACTCTTCTGTAAATCAATATTTTCTGTCGGTTTTTTTTGTGACAAAAAGTTGAAGTTAACCAATTATTCTGATCCCCATTTTAAAATGCACCTACAGTATAGTGTTACAATACTGGATGCCCATACTAAACGTGGGTGGAGTTTCAGCTCATGAGGTAAATGTATGTTGGAATCCCAGGATATCAGTACCCTGATATGAAACCAAAAATTTCATGAGACGGCTTCAAGTCTCTGCGTAGGCTGGTGAAGCCCATTACTTTGGGTGTTCTCGCAGCCCATGAGAGCAGCCCTCCACTGGAAGCCCTGCAGCGTTTTGCCCATCGGAAGGCTTCCAGAGAGCTGGCCAATCAGAAGAAAGTGGGCAAGTGGGGAGGGGGGCCTTAAAGAGATAGCAGCTGAAACGGTTTCAGGCAGAGGCTGAAAATGAGGGCTTTTACAGACGGCAGTATAACACAAATAAGAGGGGTTTTCTTTTGGCTGTAAATCATGCAGAGCTACTCTCTAGGTTTAACAGAATGACAACATGCGAGGTGAAAATGAGTATTGTATGGGATCTTTATATTATTTCATTAAAAAATCTTCAAATAAAGTCCACTCCTTTTTCTTGTTGAAGTCTGTAATCTGAAGTCCAGAATCTTAAATCAGTTTTATTCTTATCGTATAGGCTAGTACTTTGTTTATAGACCTGTTGTTGATCTTACTCATTTAAGAATTTTTGAAAAGACGTAACAAATACGTACAGATGGCTGTAAATGTTGACCATGTACTGCACAGCCAGATTGAATCCCTTTGCAGATACAATGCTGTGTACTGTTACTTCATTTCTGTGACCCTTTATGTATTTGATTTCCTTACTGGGGTTTGGTTGAGTGAGGAGTGTTAAAGCGTTCAGCATCCTGTCCACTCAGTGCTCTTCCAGGCTGGGTGCATCAACAAAGCAGCAGATGTGGGTCCAGATTACAGCCACATTATGTCGTTAGCGCAGCTTTCCTCTTTACCCTTAGGCACTTGTTCAGCTCTGTTACCAGAAGATTAGAAGAAGTCACCAGTCTGTGTGAAAACAGTGAAGCTGAACAGGATATACAATTACAAGTTTTTCCTCCCTTGAGGGCCAGGACTTATTTTTTTCTTTCTCTGTCTTGGTGTAATGATTTAGGGAACCTAATTTTCAAGCAAAAAGTCGGAGCAGAGGCAGACCTTTCCTCTAAATTGTTCTTTCATGTTGACCAGAATTGGAAGGGGGTTTTGATAAATGAAATTTCCTTCTTTTTTCTACATCTCAGAGATATTAAAACGGCCCGGGGTCAATGACATAAACAGCCTTTGCTTACTCATCTTTATTGGGTCACTTCTGTTGATGTTGGAGAGCCCAAAGTCACTGCAGGGATTTGAGAGTATGAATCATGAGGCTTTTTTTAATATGAGCTATGTAAGGGAATGGATTACCTTGGAGTAGGTTATCTAACCAAGATTACCTACTCCATCACAGAACAAAAGAATGAACCTGAAAACAATATTTAAGAACTATCATACAAAAAGCCCAGACACCAAGTGATCTAAAAGAGTAATTCCTACAACATGAAATAAAAAGTCATAGTAAGTGATACAACATCTGTTATAAGAAATTATTGAGAATTTCAATGGGTCAATGTGTTCTTTATACTTTTTTTTATTTCAAATGGTGCTCAAATTTAACTTTCATAAAGCCATCAGACTAGCTTAATTAATCATTAGCACACATGACACTCAACTCTTAGTTATTGGTACATTTTACATTAAGGAACACAAGCACATTTATTCGTCATCATAATCAATTTATTAATGACTTAGTTTAGCATAATTGTATTATTTAACTACTAGGCCATTTTAAAGAGTTTCCCCCCTATAACTGCTTATGATGGTCAATTTGAAGGTGCTGTACTGGACATGAATTGTTGTTTTTATTTTGCTTAGTATTTCTGATCTGCAAACTTACAAGTTCTTCAATGAAGGATATAAAGTATTTTAGGTTATGAATATATAAACAACTTCCTTTCATTCTATCAAAAACTATTGATTGGTTATTCAAGGACAAGTCTTAGTTGATGGCTCGATGGATAAAGAATACACACCGAATAAGACATCAAGTCTTCTATAATGAATATTCAAGAGGAAATGAGTGAGTAATTTGTCAATGACAAATGCATGTATAACTAGATCGTTGATTAGGACATGATGTCAATATGTCATCTACTCACCTGGGGGCCCAGGTGGAGTCCTTACTCTTCAGCCACTGACTCCCCTGTTGGGGTGGGCCTTTCCTCGCACTCCCATCTCCCAGAGTAGCCTGGATGTTGATGTTGCTATATACCCTCTGCAGCATACTACAACCGGTTGTACTTCGGCCTTCTAGCCTCATTGCTGCATGTCGCCTGCTTTAACCTAATAAAGTTTAACCAAGTTTTTGCCTTAGCCTAGTTGACTTCAATAACTGTTAAAAAAATGGATATTGTTATAAAAATTTCTAACATTTTGGAATCAGCAAACTTCAAGTCAGTATCATTCTAAAAATGTGTTTTCTCCTGTCCACGACCTCTTTTTATGTGGTAAAACCAAATTTGGCATATATTACAGACAAATGCCATTTGCATCCATTGATCGACATACTGCAATGAGAGTACACTTGAGCAATGCAAGTGAAATTCTAATACTGGTAAAGATTGCTTGATTGATTGGTTGAATGATTGATTGATTGATAATGTTGATCTATATCCAGGCAGCTAGACATCAAAATGTTCAGCCAAACAGCTACAGAAGAGATAGATTGCCCAGGCAAAGTTTTTGACTGCAGCCTCAGGGATGCAGCGTCAGTTCAAGCGACCAACAAGAAGCTTTGAACTTGGTTAACCGCAGTAGTAGGTCTGGCTTACCTGGCAAGTCCAAGGCATGAAAGTACCATCAATGATGATATGTCCCAGCGCAACATGAATAAATGCAGAGATTTTAATAGCCAGTAGTATTTATGCTTAATACAGAATTATACTCTATATGATTCATACAAGATAATCTTAGGTGTTGTTTAAACAGCCAGTGCATTCTCTGTTCTTCTACAATATGAAGCACAGAAGTAGATCATCAATCTTAGAATTGGAAGTTAAAACAAGGACTGGCTGCAGGTTGAAGCAAACCAACCAGATAGGCTGGTTAGAGTATGCAAAGTGAGGATGATGTAATAATTAGTATTAAAGGTACAGTCACTGTACCAACTCCATCCATATTAAAAAGCCAACAGTAGCAGACAATCAAGTATGTCTTTAAGAAAAGTCACTAACAAGGCGTGTAGCTTGTTTTTATTATCCCAACTTCCTTGTAGTGCTGTTGGCAGCCCATTGTTACGCTTCTTTATGTGTTTATCAACTACAGGTATGACAATTTATTTTTTCTATCTCTCTATAATGATAATTATTTAAAAGGACAACAGTAGGAAAGTGATGCATTAAAAATGACTGTAAATTGTTTCAGAGCTGAAGAGATTCAAACACTTTTAGTGACACTTTGAAATGATAGCATCACATTTTGTATCTAATTTGAATAGTACCAAATCGGAAAGTACTGGGGAAAAAAGTATAAATCTGTGCTGCTTAGCCCATTAAATAGATACAGAATTTCGGAAGGTATAAACAGCTTTCTGATGCATTCTTTCCTTCAGGTGTTGAAGTTGTCTCCAAAAAGATTACAAATACCACTTAAATGTTTCTTTCAGTTAATGACAGTACAAGACTCATATAAAACCACATTGTGATGTCACTGTTGGACTAATATAACCCTTTTCTTGCTCACTGATAAAGGTGAGTTTAAACACTTTGAACCTGTTGATGTTTGATATGTTCTTACCTCTACCTTCTCTTTAGATAATGGAGGAAATTAACTCACTTGGGAGCACAGAAATTCCGTCACACTCTGTTGTCCCTCTGTCTCCAACTATCCATGATGTTCCCACACTGAGAGATGGGGAGTGTTACCATGTCTTCATCAGCTACAGCAGCAATGACTCACAGTGGACACACTTCTTGATCGAGCAGCTGGAGTCCTTTGGCTTACAGGTCTGCTACCATGAGCGGGACTTCACTCCAGGCCGCACCGTGTTGGAGAACATGTCTGACTGCATCCAGGAGAGCCAGAAGGTCCTGCTGGTTCTCAGTTCAGAGTTTGTGAGGAGCCGCTGGTGTCTCCTGGAGGCCAACATGTCTCTGTTCAGGGACTGTCTGGAGAGGAAGCCCATCGTCCCAGTGCTGCTGGAGCCAGGAGTCTCTATTCCTCTCCACCTCTGCCCGACTTTAAGAATAAGCTGCTCAAAGTGCTCTGCACCCCCAACCAGCAGCTCCAAGGCTCCACTGTGGTCCCCTTCCAGCCTCCCTCTATCTACAATGGGAAAGCCCTGCAGCCTTTGACTGCTGTCAATGCTGAAGGACTCTGTAGATGGGATATTGGTCGGTTTAATGACATGGACGTGCCAGACCAACTGTGCATGGTCATTGAGGACCGCAACAAGTACAGAGAGGCTGTGAGGATCATCAACAGTGTCTCTGAAAATAAGGTTTACTTGGTCTGGAGTAGACGACTGATGTACTTTTCAGTAACAATACTCTTTGCACTTACAATATCTATATTTTTGTGTATTCTAGGTATGTTTTTAGTCAGATACAGTCCAAATCTGTGGATGTTCACTATTCCATGTCTGTTATTTGTTGAAGTGGGGTTGATCATTCAGTTATCTTTATGGCAAAAGAATGAGGGTGATTTCATAGAGAGGGAGATGAAAAAAGTTATAGGTCAAGGAAACATGTTGCTCTCTGAGGAGAAGGTACTAATGGGATTTTTCTCCAATGCTAAAATTGATCTTGTGTATGTTTCTCTGGACGACTGCAAACAGGAGTTTGCGGAAACATTTTCTGAGCAGGATGATGCAGAGGAAATGTTTCAAAGAGCTCTGATGTTCTTCTCATCAGGTTACACCTGCTGCCTTGCTAAAAGAGACTTTCCCTTTCCCCAGCCCAGCTCCTCTGGTCACCTGGAGGGAGGAGTGTGTTTCTGTCAGTATGTCTCCCAGCAGCTGAGTATGGAGAAATGGCAATAGCAGAAACATGATGAGGGACTGTCTGGAGAGGAAGCCCATCGTCCCAGTGCTGCTGGAGCCAGGAGTCTCTATTCCTCTCCACCTCTGCCACCTCACCTACCTGGAGGTCAACGACCCCAACTTTAAGAATAAGCTGCTCAAGGTGCTCTACAAATGGGATTGTCGTCAGTTCAGTGACATGGAGGTGCCGGAACAACTGCGCCTGATCATTGAGGACCACAACAAGTACAGAGAGGCTGTGAGGATCATCAACAGTGTCTCTCAGAATAGAGTGTACACAGTCTGGGTTAAAGGACTGATGTTGGTTGCTTTTATTCTGCTTTGTATGTTTATCACACTAATATCCACATTAATGAATATTACATTAGCTCAATCCAAACCAGAAGAAAAAAATATTTTGGCTTTCATTAATGTATGTCTGTGGTTGGTTTTATTGGGGATGTTTATTCAGTTTTTTTTGTGGAAAAGGGATGAAGTTATTTACATAGTGAGGGAGCTGCAGAAAGCTGTAGGTAAAGCAAACTTAATTCTCTCTGAAGAGAAGATTTTAATTGGAAGTTGGTCCAATTCAAAACTCTATCTTGTGTATGTTTGTCTCGACGGCTGCAAACAGGAGTTTGCAGAAACATTTTCTGATCATGATGTTGCAGAGGAAATGTTTCAAAGAGCTCTGATGTTCTTCTCATATCAGGTTACACCTGCTGCCTTGCTAAAAAAAACATTTTCCCTTTGCCCAGCCCAGCTCTTCTGGATGCATCTAAAATGCATTGACTCCATGTGCCAGACTGCAGCTTATACAATTCAAGGTTTTACACAGAGTCCACTTCAGCAAATCTTAACTATCTGAAATACATCCCAATATTGCGGACCTGAATGACAGATGCCATGCCTCCCCCTGTAATTTGAGTCACGTGTCTACACAAGTTCTGGACGTACTTATTGATCATTTTGACACAGGTAAAAATCGACCCCTTTAATGCTATATTTATCTCACTTCAACAACTTCAAATGAACTCCTTACAATCAGAACTATTAGCTTTTACTGTACTTCCCTTCTGGCAAGACGTCACATTTTACTCGTCTGGAAATCTCCTAAACACCCATCTTTATCTCACAGGCTCCATACCAACTATGTCCCTGGACTAACTAACTCCCCCTACCCCCTGTTTTTGTATTGTTATTATTTAATTATTATTATTTATTATATCTTTATTTTTTTTATTTTTTTTCAAAGTAATTTAATTGGTTTCACTTGTTCTGTTATTTACTTTCCCTTTCCTTTCTTTGCTTTTGTATACTTGGCACCAGACTATGTACACATTCATTCTTAATGTCTTTCCATACATGCTTAGGTTTTTAACAGGGGCTAGACTTGTAATTTTGTACTGTGTTCTTATTTATATCCCTAATAAAAATATTAAAAAAGAAAGGTATTTGGGGGGACTTTTCAGTCTCAGGTAACCAAACTCGAAATACTGTAGCCCTTTTTAAATAAATTGTCTGTTAGCACTACTCTTATCCAGTAAAGGAGTCTTCTCATTTTGACTATAAGTCACCTGATCAATGTTTTTTTTTTTTTTTATCTTATAATGTTAATTTTGTACAAGCAACTTAGAGCCATAAAGGCATAGTTACTTCATTCATACTTGAAGCCCTTTAAACATCAGAACTCGCACTGTCCCTTTAAGAAACCTGAAACAAGAGCAGTGAGGTGGTTTTACAGTTTCTTCTTCCTGTTTTACCTTGCAGTCTTTGTTCAACCACTGTGTGATCACTCTCTGTTTGTTTGCCTCAAACAACATGATCATGGACAGGTATTAGTCTGCATAGTTTTTAACCGTATTATGTGTTTTTGTGTGTACCGTTTGTTATAAAAAAAAAAGAGAGTAATTCTACACCTTTTCTGGGTTTTTTTGCATGCTGAAACAAGAGAAGTTTTTACGAAGGAGTGTAGGGCCACATTACGGGGAAAGAATGTAGAGATTAAAGTCATACATTTCCGAGTTTATTCTCGTAAATTTATGAGAATAAAGTCCAAAGGGAAGAAAGTTATACGTTTACGAGAATAAAGTCGTACATTTAAGAGTATAAAGTCATGATTTTAGTCTGTATATCAACTTAAGGGGAAATTCTTAGGAAATGTCACGATTGTAAGAAATTTCCTTAGAGTAGCATCACTGGGAGAAATTCTTTGTATTTAGGAAGCTTTGTGAATCTGCCTCTGGTCTCCAAGTCATGATCATTGTAACAGAAAAATCATTTTAAATGAGCAATGGACTGTATTTCTGAAGTTGGGTGTATTGAAAGACAGCGGCATGCTGTAGTTGGGAAGAATCCATCTGAACTTTATGCTTTTTCATCTGTAATACAATTTAATCTATAATTGTTTTAATGCAATACTTCATGAATTCAGTAAGACAACCCACTGAAAATATATTTATGTTTCATAAAAAACTCATAATATATATTGATTAATGTTGGTTGGTTGGATTATAATTCTAACTTTGATTCCACTTCTTTTCTCTTCTTCTCAACTGTTTGTCACACCTCCTGTATTGAGGAGTATACAGCTGCAGCCCCCTAACAGAAGCCCCTGCATGACAAAGCTCCTGGCATCACAGAAGTGACATGAATGACAAGGTGACACCTCTGTTGTGAATTTTTGCGCATGATACCAACGGCGTCCGGTGGAAAACAATCAGGTTTAAAATAATAATTAGAATCAAAGTCATCAATATCTAGGAGCTGAGGGTTTATTTCAGGGGGGAAAAGCAAAGACACACGCCTGTCTACAACAGTGGAGTTGAGGAGGGGTGGGAACTGTTTTAAGTTTAATTACAATCAGCATCAAAGATTGCCTGGATGAGACACCGTATTCATCTTGTTAAGAAAACCTAGCAACAGCTAAGCGGTCAAAATTCCTCTGATATGTTTTTGTATGAAGATCACTGTACCATCTCCCTCCATGTTAGGCCGTTCTGCAAGACAATACAGTATGCCTTTAAGAAAACCCGTCAGCAGGGACTGTAGCTTGGTTTTTATTATCCCAACTTCCTTGTATTGCTGTGCATGGACCATTGTTGAAGTCCTTTATGTCATCATTTACTACGGGTATGAGAATATTTTAATATTTTTCTATCTCTTCCTCTGTATCTCCTTTCTGTCGGTGATTTCACAGAATACAAGAGTAAAAAGAAAGATTGAGATTATAAAATGACTGAAAACTATATCAGAATTCTGATACTCACTTTCGTTTCAACTGTTTCAGAGTGGGTGGGGTTTTGAAATGATAATTTACTACATACATAATTTCTAAAATCATGCACATTGAAAGACAACAACAGACAGCAGCTGTAAAGTACCATTCTGTTATTCTAGCTGTCTATTCAATTAAACTGATGTGTTTACAATTTAAACATTTATTTCTGTTTGGCATGGAATATACAAAAATACTCAACACTATGATGAATTGTTAAAATAAAAAGGTCCCTGTTCCAAATTTATATTCTGACATTGATGTTGTCTGCATGCAGCAAGAATAATTACAAATACCTCTAAGATGGCTCTTTCAGTTCATGTCAAATCAAATTGACTGTAAAGAGCTCTGATGGAAGACACTGTTAGACTGTTCTGACTTCTTAGTTGTTCACTGATAAAGAAAAGTTAATATACTTTGAAATAGACTTTGAACATGAACCATAAAAGTGTCCTTTATAGCAATATGATAGTGTCAGTGTTTCCACATCTACCGCCCCTCTAGATAATGGAGGAAATTAACTCACTTGGGTGCACAGAAATTCAGTCACAGCCTGCTGTCCCTCTGTCTCCAACTATCCATGATGTTCCCACACTGAGAGATGGGGAGTGTTACCATGTCTTCATCAGCTACAGCAGCACTGACTACCAGTGGACACACTTCTTGATCGAGCAGCTGGAGTCCTTCGGCTTACAGGTCTGCTACCATGAGCGGGACTTCATTCCTGGCCGCACTGTGTTGGAGAACATGTCTGACTGCATCCAGGAGAGCCAGAAGGTCCTGCTGGTTCTCAGTTCAGAGTTTGTGAGGAGCCGCTGGTGTCTCCTGGAGGCCAACATGTCTCTGTTCAGGGACTGTCTGGAGAGGAAGCCCATCATCCCAGTGCTGCTGGAGCCAGGAGTCTCTATTCCTCTCCACCTCTGCCACCTCACCTACCTGGAGGCCAACAACCCCGACTTTAAGAATAAGCTGCTCAAGGTGCTCTGCACCCCCAACCAGCAGCTCCAAGGCTCCACTGTGGTCCCCTTCCAGCCTCCCTCTATCTACAATGGGAAGGCCCTGCAGCCTTTGACTGCTGTCAATGTTGAACGACTCAATAAATGGGATTGTGGTCAGTTCAGTGACATGGAGGTGCCAGATCAACTGCGCCTGGTCATTGAGGACCACAACAAGTACAGAGAGGCTGTGAGGATCATCAACAGTGTCTCTCAGAATAGAGTGTACACAGTCTGGGTTAGAGGACTGATGCTCACTGCTGTTTGTCTGCTTCTTGTATTTATGATAGCTATATTCTCATTCATGACAGGCACATTAATAGCTCAATCCAAACAAGAGAAAACAAATAATTCGGCTTACACTATTGCATGTCTGTTTTTGGTTTCATTGGGGTTGATTATTCAGGTCCTTTTGTGGAAAAGGGATGAAATGATTTACATAGTGAGGGAGCTGCAGAAAGCTGTAGGTAAAGCAAACTTAATTATCTCTGAGGAGAAGGTGTTAATGGGATGTTGCTCCAATTCAAATATCTATCTGGTGTATGTTTCTCTGGAGGGCTGCAAACAGGAGTTTGCAGAAACATTTTCTAAGCAGGATGGTGCAGAGGAAATGTTTCAAAGAGCTCTGATGTTCTTCTCATCAGGTTACACCTGCTGCCTTGCTAAAAAGCACTTTCCCTTTCCCCAGCCCAGCTCTTCTGGTCACCTGGAGGGTGGGGTGTGTTTCTGTCAGTATGTCTCCCAGCAGCTGAGTAAAGAGAAATGGGAATAGCAGAAACATGATGGACCTTCTATTACCCCATCAGTAATCGCTAATATCTTTGATTTAAATCAAACTCATGGCTCTTGATAATCATTCGACTGTCAAAACTAAAAATGATTAGGCGCATGAGCTCAGGGCAAATTTGACTGATGAATGGTGGGAAAAACCAGTGCATAGTATAGTTCAGTGACTCCACATGCCAGACTACATTTTATACAATTTAAGGGGTTACACAGAATCCACCGAAGCAAATCTTAACTTTCTGAAATATATCCAAATTTTGCAGACCTGTGTGACAGATGTCATGCCTCCCCTGTGATTTGTGTCATGTATTCTGTTTTTTCCAGACTGCACAAATTCTGGACAGACTTATTTCGAAAAATAAGAACCGTGGAGCATCTTGGGAAGTTATACTTGAGTATAGGTTTTACAAATAAGGAAATTCTTAACTTTTTGGCACATCAGAATCACATTGTAATAAGTATCAGGACCCTGAAAAGATACTGCAAGAGAACCACAATGATTGGAGGAAATTGCCTCTTTTGTGGCAGAGGAAAAGGCTCTGAGGGTTCCCCTTTCATTATTTTCCCGAAGTAAAAATTAACGATTTATTCTCGTAAATAGGGAGGTCAAAGAAATGGGAATAGCTAATACATAAAAGAACTGGAATGACCCTAAAGTTATGAGTCACTGGGTTTCATATTTCTTATTATAATAACCCAACATATAAAACTTCAAACATTTTTTCCTTTTGCTTATGGCTTATTATTTCTCTAGTTTATATCCCTGTTTATATATTCTCTATTTAAAAATGTTTTTTTTCTCAATCTAATCTGGGGGAACAACACATTTGTTTTGATGTAAAACTCTGCATTAAATAAGACAGACTGTTAACATTTAACATTGAGTGGAGCATTGTTCGTCCATGAGCGTATCGGTACCTTCTGTCACTGGCCCTTTAAGACACCTGGAATAAAAGAAAAACAAAAGTGAGAATGGTTTCCAGTTTCTGCTTCCTGATTGAACTTTCTGTCCTTGCTCAACCACTCAGTGTGATCATTCTTTGTGAGTTTGCCTGAAATAAGATTGTTATGGACAGGTATGATGTATGATATGTTTTTGCTCTTTATTCTAAAAAAAGATCAGTTTTACACTGTTTCTGTTTTGTTTTTGAGCTAAATCAAGAGAGTAGTAAAGGCTGTCCTG